>NC_046159.1:91626025-91902731 GCF_011064425.1 Rattus rattus | reverse complement strand
AGGCGGTAAGGTCTGTCTCCCACGGGCTCTGGGAGCAGAGAGCTGCTCATGGCCGGGTCCCAGGGTGGGACTTCCGGTAAACACAGGACGATGCCCGGGTCCTAGAGGAATTCTGCCTCTGTTTGTCCCGATTCCACCAGGCAAGTCACTTGTAGCAGATAAGTTAGTCTTACCTGTGGTCCCGAGGCTCAAGTTCGCTCGCGGGGTGCTGCCCACGGGCTCTCCGCGGCGGCAGTGACCAGGAAGATCTGCGCTCAGACCATTGAGTTTTATTAGTGCTATCTTTATGGGCATGGATGTTCAGCCATGCACAGAAGCAGGAGCAACCAACAGTGACTGCACTTAGAAAAAAAATAACTCGCTCTCCTCAGTAGTTTCCATCTCTTGCCAACAGCTTTTCAGCTAGGGATAGGAGCCCCTCCCCACTCTATGTTGTACTATTGATTGGTTTGATCTTGTGCAGAAAACTGTAGCTTCAGTGACTCATGTCCATGAGATAGCATTTCACAATAGTCCTTCCCAACCCCCAGTTCTTATAGTTCCTTCCCCTGCACCCTGATGGTCCCTGAGCCTTAGGGGATGTCTTGATATAGATATCCCATTGAGGGTTAGAACTCAACATTCACATAGTCTCGGCACTTTAACAAGTTATGAGGCTCTGCATTGAGTGTACACGTAAATATTTAAAAGGTAGTTTGACAACAGGCACACTAACAAAACAATAGGAACAGGTTTCCCCAGGGCCTACGACCTCTCCAGTGATGTTTTTGTTTAAGCATGGATTCCCTCCTGTGAGGCAGAGCTCAAATCTAATCAGAAAGTGGTTGGCTAACCCCATAACTCTTGCCACTATTAAATCGGTGGGCACATCTACCCTGGCAGTTTGGGATTATATCTTGAGGGTAAGTCCGCTGATGACTTTTCTCCCCCCAGTGACCTGCATGCCACCTCCTAACTCGATGAAAGCTGGCCAGTGGGGAAGAAGTTTTTAGATTAGTTCCAGCTTGAAAACAAGGAGTGTTGTCTTCAGCAATATGGCGGTACCATCTAGTTGTGGTAGACAACCCCCCCCCAATAGCCTAGGTTGACTTTAGGTGGGTATATGGCCACCCTGACCAATAATGTAGGGAGGATAGTATCCCAAACCCAGCACTGAGGGTTTATTTAATGACCCATATCTTCTGCTGGAAGCAATAAACCATACCTGATGCCTCAGTTCAAACATTTCTTTTTTGTATGAGTCATTTTTGTTTTGTGTTTTCAGTTTTATTTGTTCAGGTGTTTATCTGAAGAAGGTATTTAATGCCACTGAAATAGAGTTACAGATGGTTGTAAGGTGCCATGTGTGTGCTGGAAATTAAATCTAGATCCCCCGGAAGAGTGTGGTCTGTGCTCTTGACCACTCAGCCTTCTAATTCTTGAATTTAGGGTTTGTTTGTTTGTTTTTGTTTGTTTGTTTTTTGACAGTGGGAGATGGCTAAAAATATTTAATTCTTATCCAACAGGGCCTAATTTCTGCATATTTGGGGGAGAAGAAAAAGATAGAGGAGAGGGTTTAAAGGGGCTGGAGAAAGTGGGAGAGAAGGAGGAGGGAGAAAAGGAAAGGAGAAAGGAGAGAGAGGTAGAAACCCTTTAATTCCTTTTAAGATGTTTTTTATTTATGCATACCTACAAGACAGAAGAGGGCATCAGATCACATTACAGATGGTTGTGAGCCACCTTGTCATTGATGGGAATCAATTCTCAGGACCTCTGGAAGAGCAGACAGTGCTCTTAACTGTAGAACCATCAGCCCCATAAAGATTATTTGAGCTAACTTTTTTTCTTCCTTCCTTCCTTTTTTTTTTTTTAAAGAGAGACAAGATTTTTATGTGTAGCCCTGACTGTCCTGGAGCTCACTCTGTAGACTAGGCTGGCCTCGAATTCAGAGATCCTTCTGCCTCCCAAGTGCGGGAAATAAAAGCGTAAGCTAGCACGATCAACACCATCCTTGTCATTCCTTAATAAACTATTCCCCAGCCAAGCCGCCTAAATCTCCACTTCCGGTTACAACCCCTGTCCATTTCGTGACGTAGAATCCCGGAGCCGCTCGGAAGCCCCGCCCCCAAGAGAAGTCACGGGGACAGCTATGGGTCCGGGCTGGTCGCCTGCGCGGCGTGTGTGGCCGCTGTTGTGGCGCAGGGTGTTCTCCCAGAGAGCGAGCCCCGAGGTGTCTTCGGTTCCCTGGCTTCCGAGACAGGCAGAGAGATGGCTTCCCGCGACCTGCCTGACCCCGACCCCGACCCCGAGCCCGCGCGGCCTGCACCATGGGCCTCAGCCTGAGGAGCGAACCGAAGGCGATGCTCGCCTGCAGCCGGGAGCCGCAGGTACGCCGGCAGACAGCTGGTGGTTGGGCTGACCCATGCTGCCCTGGGCATCCCTGTGCGCTTCAGGGGCCTGAGCAATAGCCTTTCGTGCAGACGCAGAGCTGGAAGGGTTTTGTGAGGTGGTTGGCACCAACTTTCCTTTGCATAGCTAAGAGACCGGGAGGCCAGGTGACTTGTCTTCAAAATCCCAGTCATATCGCTGGCCACATCCGGCCTGTGGCATCATAACCCAGGGTCCTCATCCCGCCTCATCTTCTACACAGGGTCGTAGCAGATGGACTGATAGTAGCACTAGTCGTAGCAGCCACGTTTCTTCATATCCGTTGAAGGCTGTGAACTAGGTACTGTCTGAGAACCCGCCTACTTCCCTATTAATAGTTCAGTAACCTTTTTAGGCCGTGATTCAATTTAAAGTGCCCAACCCCCTTGGATATTGTACTTTCCTCCAAATCATGCCGCTGGTCGTTGTGTAGCATCTCTGCATTTGTCGTATATTGTTCATGTCAGCAACTAGTGAGTAGAAAGCCATTTGCTACTGTTTCCATTTGGTAATAGCAGTATTCAGTGTCTGTAATCTGAGCATCCTGCCTAGAAAAGCCGAGTAGTACTTTAAGAAACTGTGGTCCAGGTTCAGTTTTGAGCTGATTTTTGGTTGGTTGGTTGGTTGGTTGGTTGGTTGGTTGGTTGGTTGGTCTTGTTTTGAGTGGAGGAGCACACCTTCAGTCTTTTAAAAACAAAATCTGTAGACATTGCTTTCCTGAGATTTCAGCCTAGCATTGAACCTGGGATCCTCCTGGTATTCACCAAAGCATTTTGGATATAAATCCACTCTTAGAGGAGCAGTTGTGTCAGTCCGGTTCCATAGACTAATGCAGGTCTGTATTTCCCTCCAACATCTGACACAAGCATTTCTGCATTTCAGATCACATTGGTGCCAAGTTTGACATCGATATGCTGGTTTCACTTCTGAGGCAAGAAAATGCAAGAGACATTTGTGTGATCAAGGTTCCTCCAGAAATGAGATACACAGACTACTTTGTAATTGGTAGTGGGACTTCCACACGACACTTACATGCTATGGTCCACTACATTGTGAAGACGGTAGGATGCTCTCCTTTGTTTTGAACCTTTACCTAGAGAGTGACTTGGTACATTAGGATGGGAGTAACACACAAGAGGCTACAGAGGAAGCCCACATTCTAGAATTTTCCAGAGTGATTTTGATTTTGATGGTTTCTCAGAGTAAAAGGTTTGGGATATAAGTACTTAGCTCTGTTGAGTTCAGATAATTTCTTTTTATTCAAATTTATTTATTTGTTTTATGTATGTGAGTACACCGTCAGACACACCAGAAGAGGGCATTGAATTCCATTACAGATGGTTGTGAGCCACTGGGTGGTCGCTGGGAATTAAACTCAGAACCTTTGGAAGAGCAGTCAGAGCTCTTAACTGCTGAGCCATCTCTCCAGCCCCAAGTTCGGATAATTTCTAATTCATGTCTTTTGTGACAAGAAAAATTAATAACATCTGAAACAAGTCAGAAGACTGTATGAGTTTGTTCTAGGGCAGCACCAGTGTGATAGCCTCTAGCTATTGAAAGGTTTTTAAAAATTATTTAAAAGATTTAAAGGTTTATTTTTATTTTTTATATCATATGTATACCTAAGAGGAAAGCATGTGTCCTCCAGAACTGGAGCCAAAGGAAGTTGTGGACCTCCATGTTGGGAATTGAGCCCATGCTCTTAACCTCTAGGTCAACTCTCAAGCCCTTAGACTCATTTTGATTTAGGTGTGTGTGGTGACACATCTTTAATCCCAGTTTCTTGGGTGGTGGAGGCAGACAGATCGAATTTGAAGCTAGCCAAGTCTACAGAGTCCAGGACAGCCAGAGCTACACAGAGAAACCCTGTCTTCAAATTATATGGATGTGTATGCTTCTGTGTGGGTATATGCACACGAGTCACCAGACATGACTGCCAAACTTGGGTCCTCTACTAGAGCAACAGCTGCTCTTAACTGCTCAGCTCTCTCCACTCCAATGGAGAGGATACTCTGAAGTGTTCCTCAGTTACGCTTGCTGCTTTCAGACATCTGATTCCCACCTGCGGCTGTGTTTTCTACTATACTGGATAGCCATATAAATTTCCATAATTTCCAAAAAGTTCTGGGCAACGCTTCTTGTCCCGGTTTGCTTTCTGTGCTGTGGTAACAACCATGAAGGAAAGCATCTGAGGCAGGGTGTTTGTCTTTTTAGCTTACAGGTTATAGCCCTTCATTAAGAGAAGCCATGGTAGGAACCTCAGGCAGGAACCTGAAGCAGAAACCTATGGAGGAACCTGCTTTCCAGCTTGCTTACTCTAGCCTGTTCAGCTGACAACCCAGGCCATCTGCCTAGGAGTTACCCAAACACTGTGAAGTGTTTGGAAGGTAAATGTGAAATACATGTAGTCCTTGCCCTGTGAGTTCACGGGTCTCAGTAGAAGGAAGAGTTGGACTGATTGTGATTCAGAACAAGAAAAAAAAAAGTGTATTTCCGGCAGATCGTGGCACCATTCTACGGGGGACTAGATACTCTTTGTTAACAATTGGACAAAGAAAAGGCAGTTAAGAACAGCTGGGGTGCCCAGAGAAGGCTTTTAAAATAAAATTGAGTTGAAAGCAAACCTAGGGTAGTATGGAAGGTGGAGAAAGTGGGTTTTTTGTTTGTTTGTTTGTTTGTTTTTGGCTTTTTTTTTTTTTTAACTGAAAAGAAGTTTCTCTGTGTAGCCATGGCTGTCCTGGAACTCACTTTACAGACCAGGCTGGTCTTGAACTCAGAGATCCTCCTGCTTCAGCTTTGGCCTCTCAAATACTGGGATTAAAGGTATGCGCTACCACCCTCAGTCAAGTGGAGGAACACTCTTAGGAAGTGTTTGGAGACAGGAAGACCAGGAAAGGTGGAGAGAGTCGTAAGGCAAAATCTCTTCAGATGCAACTGTGGGGTGGATGAAAAGTTACCAAATGTGTTAAGGCTTTTGAATATTTAAAACCTGGGAGGTTTCAGAAAAGTTACACAAGAGTAAAGAAGTACAGATTACTTTTACAGTTAGAATCATAGCTTTCAGGCTTCCATGATTAGTTTATATCATTCAACTTGTGTGGTCAAGGTTCACCTGTGTTGTATGTAGCATGTGCTAGATTTTGTTTGTTTTGGTTTTCCTTGTTCAGTGGTGGGGATTGAGCCCAGGATCTGTGAGTACTAATGCTCTGCGCAGAGTACCCCCAGCCCAGTAACATCCTACTGTCTGTACCTTCTTATTTACCCATTTACCCATTGATGGGCACTCGGGTTATGCCAGCTTTCCGCTATTGTGATTGCTACTTTACATATGGCCATACAACTGTCTATTGCTTTAACTTAGGGTGTACACCTAGAAGTGGAATATTTGGATTATATAGTCATTGTTTTTAACTTCTTTTAAATTATAAATTATTATAGAGAACCCGTGAATAATAAACACCACAGTGTGAAATTAACCAGACTCAAAGTCTTTTATTTCCGAGTAGCCCCATCTGTTGATCCTTGGAGCTAGTTCCTGTAAGCTTCACTCTTTCATGTTTTAAATTAAAGGCCATGGATCCGTGAGCTGAGTTGCTGTTTTCTGCAGGTGGATGGCCAGTTTTACTGAGGTTCAGTTTTTTGCTGAACCTGCCATTTCCCCAATACCTGTTTTTGTCTTCCTTAAAATTAAGTAGGCACAGCATAGCTTTTTATTTCTGGGTTTTCTACTATCCCATTGGCCTACACGTCTATTTATTATAATTTTTTAGATTTTTAAATTTTATGAATCTGAGTATTTTGCTTGCATGTATGTATGTACACCACTTGTGTGCCTGGTGCCTTTGGAGGTCAGAAGGTGGTGTTTGATGCCCTGGCACTGGAGTTACTGATGGTTGTGGTGCAGGGAACTGAACCAGGCCCTTCAAAAGCAATACAGGCTCCCAACCACAGCAATACAGGCTCTCAACCACAGGGCCAGCTGTCCAGCCCCACTTGTTCATCTTAATACCCAGAGCAGGCCGTCTCCACCAGTGTAACTCGGGGTCAGCAGCGCTCTGCTCCCTAGGACTGCGTTGGCTGTTCATGGGCTTTTCTTCTTCCATTATTTTTTTTTCTAAACCTGTGAAGTATAGCACTGGAATTTTGAGAGGTATTGCATTAAATTGGTAAAATAACTCTGATAGTAAAATCATTTTCACATTATCTGCCAATCCAGGAGCAGGGAAAGTCTGTCCTTTTGAGTGTCTTCTGTGATTTTTTTTTTTTTGTCTTGAATTTCTGTTGTAGAGATCCTTCTCTTCTTTAACTTCATATATCCCTATCTTAGGTTTTGCTGCTGTGAACAGACACCATGACTCTTATAAGGACATTTCGTTGGGGCTGGCTTATAGGTTCAGAGATTGGGTTCATTATCTTCAAGGTGGGAGCATGGCATCATCCAGGCAGACATGGTGCAACAGGAACTGAGAGTTCTACATCTTCATCCGAAGGCTACTAGCAGAATAGTCACTTCCAGGCAGCCAGGGTGAGGGTCTTATAGCCCACACCCACAGTGACACACCCACTCCATCAGGGCCACACCTTCTAATAGTGCCACTCCCTGGGCAGAGCATATATAAACCATCACAATTCCTAAATATTTGATTTTTTGAAGTTATTTTTAATGTGTTTCCCATTTGCTTACTCAAATTATTGTACACACACACACACACACACACACACACAAAGGTGATTAAAAATTACTTATACAGATTGACTTTATATTCTGTACCTTAAGTTTTTATTAGGCTCAAAAGGTTTTTTTAGTAGACTTATAGGTCTTTTATGTAAAGAATAATGCTATTTCATGTAGGGGCTGGTTTGCCGTTTATTTATTTATTTATTTATCGACTAGGTCTCAGCTGTGAAGCACTGGCTGGCCTGGAACTCACAGAGATCCATCTACTTCTGCTTCTTGGGTGCTGGATTAAAGGTGTCACCATCACAACCACTTTATTTGCAAATTGAGACAGTTTGACTTTTTGGTTTTTCAAGACAAGGTTTTAGTGTGTAGCCCTGGCAGTTCTGGAACTTTGTAGACCAGGCTGGCCTCTCAGAGCTTATGTGCCTGTCTCTGCTCGACCTCCAGCTGGAGGCAAAGGTGTGTGGTACCATGCCTGGCCTAGTTTGACTTCTTTCCTACTTTATCTCTTTTATGTCTTTCTCTTATCTGATCTCTGTAGCTAAGACTTGCAGTACTGGATTACATAAGCAGTTGAGTGAGCATTCTTGGTCCTGATTGTCTCCATTCAGCCTAATGTTGGCTACCAGTTTATGGTTGTATGTAGTGGCCTTGCTTATGTTGAGGTATATATGGCATCTATTCGTACAGTCTCCAGAACTTTTATCACAAAGTCACGCTGAACCTTTTCAGCATCAATTGAAATGATTGTGGTTTCTTTCCTTAAGCTTACTTATATGGTGTATTATATTTATTGATTTGTATATGTTGATCTAATCTTGCTTTCCAGCCCATTTGGTTACAGTGGAATTGTTCTGCACAGCCTTGTCTGTTAACGATGTTATGTGTTTTTTATTTGATTAACTATCTCTTTTCAAGTTCCCTTCCTTCATTTCCCTTTTGATTGTTTTCAATGTTTCAATCTCCTTGCTAATTTTTTCTTCCACATTTTAGGGTTTCACCTTCAATTTAGTAACTGTTAAATCACTTTCATGGGGGTCACATAAGGTGATCAGAAATCAGATATTTACATTATGATTCCTAAGAACAGCAAAAGGAGTTATGAAGTACCAATAAAAATGTTATGGTTGGGGTCATCATAAGAGGAACTATATTAAAGGGTCACAGCATTAAGAGGAACATCTGCCTGAAATTTAGCTGTTAGTAAAACTTAGTATTGATTACCGAAATTGAGTTGCTGAAGTAATCCTGTCTTGGGCATGTGTCATCAGGACCAAAGGCTGACCTACACACTAAGCTCTAAGGCAACCATGTAGTTTGAACTGCTAAAGAAAGGATACTAAACTTCAGACCCAGTGAAATCTACCACCTGGGTTGGGGGGGTTATGATTATAGCCTCAGGCCTAAAGTAACCTCTGAGAGCATAGCAGTGTACTCAGGATCCTGCAGTGACCCCTGGGATCTTACAAGTCAGAACTCCACACCACACTGACCTTAGATACCACTGGAACCAAAGCCCCAGTCTATCAGGGTCACAGGCAGCTGGGAGTCAAGGTTCCTGCACTGACCTGAGGCTGGAGTCCTGCCTGCTGAGTGATTTCTGATCCTCAGAAGCTAGAGGCCTAGACAGATGGCATTCTCTGGACCACAAGAGGCCAGAAAGGCCTGATCACCTGGTGCTGTCTGATCTGGCTAGAGCCAAAGGCCTGAATGTCCTGTGTGCAGTTTTTAACTTTTTACGGACTGTTATATACAGCTGACTACACTATAGTTTCCGTTGTCACTATAAGTGTCAGTTTTTTCCACATTCTGATCAGAATCGCCACTTTGCTTTCCTGATAGCAGGCATCCACATGGGTGTGAAATAGCATGCTGTAGTGTGGGCTTGCATTATTAGTAATGTGATCACCACTGTGCTGTAAGTTCTTTTGGAGAATGTCTGTTCATCTATACATTATGTGTTTTTTAAAAGTCTGTTTTGTTGTGAAGAGTTGTGTTTTCTGCATATGAATTCCTTGTCAGTGCTGCCATTCTGTGAGCAGTCATTTGAAACGCAGCCAAGGAGAAGGTTAGGGCAGGAAATTATTTTCTCTAAACTAATGAATCATGTGGCAGATGATGTCTGTGAGAAGTGAATTAATCCCTAAATTCAGTCTGTCCCTGGACAGTAGGAGCCGAGACTTTTCTCCCTCCCTAAACGCATGGCTTGTTTTTCAGTATAAACACCTGAAGTGCAGAAGCGATCCACATGTCAAGATCGAGGGGAAGGACACTGACGACTGGCTGTGTGTGGACTTCGGTAAGTTACTAGTGTGCAGTTTACAAATAAATACCCTTTATTTAAACTGTTTTCAGCTGCAAAAAGGTAGAAATAAAATTGGTGAGTACATATCAGTGTAATAATTTTGAATTTGTTTCATGTAATAAAAGTTTGATTTGATTCTATCAGGTAGTATTAGTCACATGTGAGAGTTTTGCCTACCCAAAGAACTCTGGAAGAATGTGTTCACTCTTGGTAGAACACGTGCTGTATGCCTTGTATGTAAGGACCACACACATGAGTAACAGTGTATTAAGATATCACAGTTTGGGAACTACTAAGGGAAGCAGTAGCTGTGAACTTGCTCTGGGGCCAGGCAGCAAGTGTCTGAGATTTTAGCCTACTTGCAAGCTTCATAATTAGGGTTATGACTGCTGTGGTGAAACACCATGACCAAAGGTAACTTGGGGAGAGAAGGATGTGTCTCCTTCACACTTCCATATAACAGTTCATCATTGAAAGGAGTCAGGGCAGGAAGGCACCTGGAAGCAGGAGCTGATGAAGTGGCCATGGATGAGTGCTGCTTACTGGCTTGCTCAGCCTGCTATCATATAACCCAGGACCCCTGGGCACTAATTAAGAAAATGTCCTATTGGCTTGCCTTACAGCCCACTTCTGGAGGCATTTTCTCAGTTGAGGATCTCTCCTTTCAGATGACTATAGTTGTGTCACATTGACATGAAACTTGCTACCTTACAAGTTGTCACTCCAGTTTCATGAAGACAAGACCATTTTGGAAAAGCATAGTGTCTCTTATGGCAATGGCCATGACCAGTAAACTGTGTGCTGGCTGTCTGAGCCTAGAGCCCATAGGGTAGCTCACAGGCCAGAAGATGTGTGTGTAGGAGGAAGCAGGCCCACTTTCCTGCTGTGCTGTGAGACACGTGCTTTGCAAGGCTGTAGGCCAGGGTTTCCCAGCTTTGTCACATATTTTCTGTGTGCTTGGGGACATCTTACATAGTGCAGAACAGGATGCTTATTAGCAGTATCCACCCCCTCTCTGCAGTAAAACAAAGATGTCTGTGGGCACTGAAGCTCTGCTGTGAGCACAGCTGTCCTGAGGCAAGCCCTGTCTGGTAGGACCATTGACTTTGAAACCTTTGCTCACAAGATGTACAGAAAAGAGGAACCTGACCGACCCAACTTGCATTCCATGGATTAAAGTTAGCAACCATCATTCAAACTACAAGGTGACCTCATTTCCATGCTAAGTGGCAGATGTTCTAACAAAGCCACAGTGTCACTTTGCAAGGAAGGGGTCTCCCATTTGCCCTTCTGAGAAGTCGGAGGTGAGGAATGTGCACTGATAAAAATATAAGTAATGAATTTTCTTCATTGGAATTTTTGTCTGTTCCTGATAGGCAGTATGGTGATCCATTTGATGCTTCCAGAAACCAGAGAAACCTACGAATTAGAGAAATTATGGACTCTACGTTCTTTTGATGACCAGTTAGCTCAGATAACAGCTGAGACGTTACCTGAAGACTTCATTCTTGGACTAGAAGATGACACTTCATCCCTGACTCCAATGGAGTTCAAATGTAAATAAAACAAAGCTAATGCCGTCCATCCCTTTGACTCGACCGAGCCATGTGCACATACAGTCCTAGCCCCATCTGCTTGGTCACTGCAAGTTCTCGCCTGCCTCTGGACACTCACAATGGTAGCTGTGCGGAGACTGGGTAAATCAGCTCACAGACCAGGAACCAGCAATTCAACCTCAGTGTTCCAGCACACTGTCTTTACTTTTGAGAGTCTAGCATGCTGCCTCGGGTAGCACTGATCCCATGATGGATCCACTTCTCTGTTCAGATTATTCATTTTGTTTAAATGCAAATCCTCTTTGCCTTGGTATGGCCAAAGCCTGGAAAAAAAAAAAAAGTACAAAAAACCCCACCCATATCAGCCTTCCTCCCTTCCCCAGAGATGTCTGAGGACAGTAGTAAGTAGCAGGGTACGAGGGTAGCGTTTCTATAACCCTTCCAGAGTGCTCCCAGGTGGTACAAGTACAATGCTTGTATTAAATGGGACAACCAAGGTTCATATTTTGTACCAGGAGCTGAAAAAATAACTCACTGGTAGATTACTGTTTACTCTAAGATATCATAGAAAAGAACTCAAGAACAATCATCTGAATGAAAACACACTACAGAAGCTGTGGCTTATGATGAAAGCTTTATTCTGCATCAGGGGACCTGGAAAATGAAGCTGCATTTGGGGCACACTACAGATGAGAAATGATCTGTATATGGTGAACACAAAACACAATTATAGTTACTCAGTACCAGGTACTCCAGACCACCAGTGCTTAAGTGAAAGTAAAACATGATTGGCCACTCTAAAAGGCTAGACATGAAATATGGCAGAATTGAAACCAACAGATAGAAATGTAGCACCTGTCAGTTTTTAAAAAAACAAACACTGGAAAAATCAAATACTGAGGAAGAGCTCTGGCCTTAAGCATACCTCCCCTGAGATCCAAGCAGGAGAGCAGGTCACATTTTATTAAGCAGTTTAAATCCATTATATGAAAATGCTAGATGAATCCAGTTGTAAAAAGGGGGCACTTTTTGGCTAAAACTACAAAATAGACTGGTTTTATGAAAATGTTTAGGAAACCATCTTCACAATGTCTAAATGATATGCTGATGTTCAGAAAAACTTAAAAGCATGTAAAGTTTAATCCTGAAACACAAGTGAGGCAAAGTGATTTTTTGAAGGGTTACATAATACCCTCAAGGTCAGTGTAATACGACTGTAACCACCTTATGAACATGGCAACAAAAACGATTCAGAAAGCAGCATGGCCTTGAGGACCACCCACACCCACAAGTATCCACACAGGGCTTTGCCACTAAGTTATGGAAGGGCAAAGGGAAGTCAGAATTGTCCGCTGGATGCCCTACCTTGACTCACTGTCAACATAGCTGCAGGGTAGACAAAAGCTCTGCTACATTTCATGGAAGACATTTGGTGGACTTAGTTCTTCCACTGTTTAAAAACCTTCAAAATAGCCGAGGCTCGTGACAGTGCCAGGCACAAGGACATGGAGCTTCTGTTGCCCTTCAGTACCGTCATACCGCCTGACTCCCCCTGGTCTTCACAGAGCAATTCTTTCCATGTCTGCTCAGAGTACAGTCTGAGCTCACGTGTGTTGGCAAGCTGAGCATCCTGTGAAACAAACTCAAGCTGGTTTTGTTTAAATTCTGCATTTCTTCACTGACACACTTCTTTCCGTGGTGACAGTCAAAGCACAAAGCATTTACGAATTCCCACACATAGCTTAAACACAAATCCCCACATCTTCTGGGCCCTTTATACTAACAGTCCCAGACCTGCCGCCACGCTGCATGGTCAGCACCATCAACAGCCTTCCCACATATGAACAAAGGGATACATGGTATTGCTGCTCTCCGAGAATAGGCACTGCTCCTTGTCTTTGAACATTTAGTGGACTTTCCAACTACTGTCAAAAGGCTCAAAAAATGCAAAATTATTTTTCCAACTTTACTGTCACCAGCCAGACGTAAAATTACTTTTTCAATTACTTGCCTATCAGCTGATAACTGTTAGATTTTATTTTTTTTTAAAAAAACAGTTGGAGTTTTTATAAAGTATATAAAATTTTCAAAAAAGGAATAATTTTGCTTTTAACTGTATTACTGAATACCTGAGGTAGTTGAGTAAAAATGCACGCTGAATACCCCGCCAACAGCGGCTGGCACTTCCCTTAGGTTAACTACGTTAGTGTTAGAGTAACAGGAAGCAACAGCTCTTCTATTCTGATGGCTTCACGCTGTGTTCCTGTGACAGTTCTACTTTGATCCAACTTCAACAATTGGACTTAGGAACGACCTAGTTTTAAATTTATTTGATAAATTTAGTGAATGTACCATTTATGCCAATTTTTGGCATTATGGAAGGATATTAAGAAAAATTAGCACATTTGTTATACTCTGATATCACAAGGGAAGTGCAGAGTTCTCTTTCCCTACCCCCACTTTTTTTCTTTTTTTAAAGCTGGGTGTCATATATTTCAGAGAGCATAAAGTATACATTCTCACAGAGACAGGAGTTCGAGTTGCCTGGTCCTCAGAAACAACCAGCTAGGTAAAAACTCGTGCATGTGATTCTGGGTGGGTCAGCGCCCGTCTGTTGGTTAAGCAGATCTGTCTTTGGTTTGGCGCCTGCCTCTGTGGTGGCTGTCTCCTGAGCCTTTACTTCCGCCTTGACTGAGGTGCTCCACTCTGCAGAGCTTTCTGCTGTTGGTGCTGCTTTACCTGAGTCAGAATTTCCTGAATTTTCCTCTGGGCAACCTACAAAAGGATAGAACTTCATAGAATCTGCACGGTCCAAAGTTACCAAGCTACTCTATTGCAACAGCATCAAGGTGAAATCCGTGAGCCCAGTACTTAACAGTGTGCTGGCTGAAAGGAAAACTAGCTGTGCCAAGCTCAGCCAGGCTCAGCGGTGCGTGAGGACAGAAGCTGAGGTGTGGGCTCTCTGGAGCCTAGGAGTTCAAGGCTAGCCTGGTTAGCAGCAGGAACAGCACACTTCAATCCCCACCCAACACTATGACCCATGAGCACCGAAGAGGCTCACTCATACATGCACAATGGTAGCCCTAGGATAGAGCTTCAGAGCTTGTCCTTTTAGAAGCCACTTGCCTGGCAAGCATAGAAGTGGCCAGTTATTTTGACAACGACTTGATCATTCTCATCAGGTGTCTGGTCACGGGGGACAACAACCTCAGCACTTGATAAATTCTGGAGTTCATTCACCTGAAATAGATACAATCATATCACTAAGCATTAAAAGTTTATTTCCCAAGCACTTCCTGTAAGCTAGGCGCAGCTCTGGCTTTACAGAGCTCAGTTTATCCACTAACAGTTTAAGTTCCCATTGAACGTGACTAGAACTAAGGTCTGGACAAAGAAACCCATTACAGAAGTAAACAGCAAAAACAGACTCAGGTCCTCAAGTTCTGCTCAGGGTCTGGAAATGACTTAGTTGAGAAAGACTACAACCCACTTTTTGCAATTTGAAGATATTTGTAAAACTTTACTTCCTGTCCATTAAGGTTATATGTGGGAGAGAACACTGCATGCCCCTTTCAAGTCCCAAGCCAGTGCCCTGGTCTGAAATACGCAGCAGTTTCATTGGCAGGTTACAGAAAGAGGAGACCTCCAAACTTTGATGACCTCCACTTTATAAACTGGACAAAGCCCGGGGTGGAGCTCGGCTCCTGCCACGCTGCCTCCTTCCAGCATGGCAGGCTGCCACGGGGTACTTGCCGTTTTGCCTCCTTTCCCAATGACTCTGCCAGCAGCAAAGGACGGCACTCTGATGTGAGCTTCAAGTTTCACCTCTTCCTTAGGACTCACAAAGTTTTCTTCTTTAATTTTTCCATAAATTCTCCCCTGAGCCTACGATGACAACGTAGCTTATCAGTATCACTCATACTGGAAACAAAGGTCAGTTAACTTGGAAGGCAGCCTGTGGAGCCTGCAGTATCCATTGTAGTGGTTCATCAACATCGGGAATGAGGGCTGACAACAGTAAGAGTAGTCAGGAGCCTCAGAGAGGGTTGACGATAACTTTACAGGAAAGGCGACTGAATTACTGACAAGCAGAGGACATGGGCAGCGTGCAGCGAGGAATATTGTTGTGACAGTGTCATTATGAGACCCACTGCACACCAACACTTCAAGAGTAAGCTGTATGCTGAAAATAAAGGCATTTAGTAAGAGGTCTAATGAAAAATGACTTTAGGGGCAAATGACCATTCACACTCTAGTCTTGAACAAAGGCTCTCCTACTCTGAAAAGAAGAGATGAGCAAAAGAAACCAGGGAAGAACTATGTAGTCAGGGACACCAGGTTCACAGGAGCTAAGTCTAAACAGGACAGGCACTGGCCAACATGGACATTTTCTACTTAAACAGATCTGTTCCTCAGGTGATTTCAGCTCTAAGGAAGCTAAAATGCTGGGTATGACACTTACGTCAGTAGTTCCAGCCCTGAGGGACTTACGCCCAAGAAAGGGCATAGCTACAAGTGTGGGGTCAGCTGTGGCTACAGAGTAAGAGCCTGTCTCCTGCTTCCTCCCAAAGAGGCTCCAGAAATCAAGTTAATGTACACTTCTAATACTCAACTCACGCGTCCTGTACAACCAGAAGTTTTATGTAAGAAACCCCCTATTCTGTGCAACCATTACTTTGTCTTCTACACTTCAAAGGAGAAGGAATTCTAAGTAGGGAAGCTGGGCTAATCTGACAAACTGCCAAGAAAGCCACAAAAGCCCAAATAGCCAGATTTCCACTGGTGTAGATGCTAATTAGGTTCATTTGGAGGATTAGAGAGAAGACAAAATTCATCCCCACTGTCCAATCTTCTATACATTCTTTCTTAAATTTTACTTTTTTGTGTATGAGTGTTTTGCCTGCATGTGCATCTGTATCATATGTGCATGTGTATGGTGGGTATCAGACCTGTGGTTTCTCTCATGCTAGAAAGGCACTATAACCCTACCCAGAGCCAGTCTTTAACATTTCCATTATGACATGAACTGCGGACTGTGAGGCTGCTGGGAGGGAGAACTTCACTGGGACACATAGGCAGTGGTGCTCAACATAGTAACATTTGTGTTCTTCCATTCTCTCCGTAAATGATGTAAAAGCAGCTTTGGATTTTCATGGACTCAAAACAAAACAAAAAAGAGGGTCTGGAATATAGCTCAAGGCAGAGCATCTGCATAGCAAGACTCTGGTTTAGTCTTTTCCTTCCCAGAGATGGTGGGGTGAGCTATGGCGGAATTATGGAGTGTTTCTTAACAGCAGAGGAGACTAAGGTTAAGAGTGAATGCTCGATCTTTTACACAGCTGTTGGATTAATGAATAGAATAGAAAGTCCCAACCATCCCCATGGTGATAGCAAACCAGCACCATTACAACTCAAAACTTAGCTGCCTAAGACAAGGTGTTCCACACTAACCGTTGGAACGGTTATTGCCTAATGAAGGCACCCTGACTGGTGGTTCACCGACTGCCTCAGAGTTGGTTCTCACAGGAGCACAGAGGGAGGTGGTGCTGCTTGTTCAGGCACTACTGTAAGCACTACACATTGTATAGCTACCTAGGAGAGCGATGCTTCTGCCCACTGTATAGATGAGGAACTGGGGAGAAGAGGATATGTGGGCTAAGACTAGGATCTGAAATAGGAGTCCAGCTGCTAAGTTGCCTCCATTACCTCAGAACACACGGAGATGTTCCAGCTCCAAAGGACCCAGATACCAATAAATGTTCAGTAGTTAAAGGCAGGTCTCATGCCGTCACAGCCCTAACCTTCTAACTAAAACCCAAGGACAGTGCTGGGTGAAGGTAAGAGAAAGGGGGCCACTGTAACTCAAGATTAGACCACCTCCAAGATGGAATGGGATATCGAGGGACAGATTTTCAAGCAGTAAACCATTACAGAACTCAAAACTAAAGGCTCTTGGTTTATGGTTGTGAAATAATCCTGGTGTGGCTCCACTCTGACCTTTGCACTGATACGGGGGCTGGAGAAGGCAGCAGCATCTTGCTCCTCTCGTTGCCTGTGCCCTCCACAGCACATACCTTGAACTGAGCCTCTGGTGGTCCAGTGATGATCACCATCCTCACTTTAGCATCTGGTGCTTCGGCTGGCGCGATCTGTAATAGACCCATCACCAGCCAGTTATGATTCCGTCAGGTGTCACTGACAAACCTTAGGCAGACCAGCCTGACATCTGCACATGATTGACTGAGCTCGGAATTAAACGCTTCTGGAAAGGGATTATGGAGGGGCTATGATTAATATGGGCCAGTCAGGGATAGCACACTATTTACTGAGTATTAAAATGGTGTCTGACTCTAATGTAAAACTGCACATACAGCCACTGAGCCACCCATACCACATCTAGCTAGAGAGTAATCACTGCCCACTGGGAGCACGGAAGGCTGGGGAAATTAAAGGACCCGACCCATAACTCTTTAGTTAAAAGCCTTGAGAGAGCTTTTAACTCCCTGTATCCACTCCCCATGCTCTTGATCATAACTGCAGTGATACGGGAAGTGTGGTAACATGTTGGAAGCTCTGGCTCCTAAGCTGTGAGGCTAACACATCTGTGCTGTCTCCATAGCTTTCAGAGAATAGGGTGATGCTGTCAAGGCAGCTGTCCTCACATTTAAACGAGGGGGAAGATCCTCTCTGGATTGCTCAAACTACTTGTATACTTTTTGTTGCTAAGACTACTAGGTAAATTGCTCCCAAGTGTACTCATTGAACATAGGACATTAACCAATATTAATTGAGCAGGAGACAGATAAACAGACTTCTCAGTTTTCATGGAGTATATGAAATCAAAAGTTGAGACTAGGGAAAAAAAAGGTGCAGAAATGTACAGGGAAAGGAGCCAGCATGCCCAGAGTCAGGAGAAAGGATTCTGTCACCCAGTTAGGGAGTTACTTTAAGGATATTCGTGTGAAGGAGATGGCTCAGTAAAAAGTCTGTTGTGCAGTGGTAAGGACTGGCGTGTGGGTGCTCACCCGAACAATTCCAGCACCAAGAGGTAAGTGGGTTCTCCAGATCAACCAGGCAGAGAAATAGCCTCATTGATAAGCTCTGGGTTCAATGGAGAGACCCTGACATTCACTGTGCAAATAAAACCTAATCTTTACATTGTAAAACCATGTAAAAACAAAGTCTCCCCAATCTACCACTGAAGATCATCACTGCCAAGTACTAGATGTAGAAAAAGTACTGGATGTACTTTTTCTAGAAAAAGACTTTAGGATAAATCAATTCTTGCTTTCTGCTCCCTTCAAAATAAAGCCACCATTCTGTCACCTGGAGTCAAACTGATACCTAGACCTACTAATGCAGGGCACTGACGTGTTTTGAGTCAGAAGAACAAGCCAATAGAGTTCCTTGCACTTAGTCCAGATTCCTGAGGTTTTGTTCACAAGAAACTCTGTAAAGGTGTCATTCTTTAACATTCCAGTTATTTATTTTGTTTTGTTTTATTTTAAATACTTTCAATGATAGAGAGCCAAGGCTGAGGGGGTGCACACAGTGACAGTACTTGTGGCTTCTACATCCCTCCTTTCTTTTTGATTCTTTTCAAGGTAGGTTTTTTTCTGGGTAGCCTTAGCTGTCCTGGAACTCAATCTGTAGAGCAAGTTGGCCTTGAACTCACAGAGATCTGCCTGCCTCTGCCTCCTAAATGCTGGGATAAAGGTGTGTTCACCCACCACCAGGCTGGCTACCCTTTCTTAAAGCATGGAAAAAGGTTCATATCCTTTGAGTAACCAAGTCTATTCATATAAGCTTCTGTTAAAGGAATAAGGCTGGTTATTTTACTTATTGTGGATAAATTAAGAGTAACTTAAATGTCAAAATGTGAGCACATTAAATGATTATGATTTGGTAGCAGCAAATAACTGCCTCGGGGTTGAGGAGATGGCTGGGTGAGCACAAGGGCCAGAGTTTGAATCCCCAGCACCCACAAAGAAAGCCAGGCACAGCTGCATGTGCCTGTACCCTCAGCATTCGAGGGTAGAGACAGTGGTCACCAGAACACGGTGGCTGGCCACACAGTTCCGATTCAGTGAGAGATCCCATCCCAGGCAATAAATAAGGCAGAGAGCAATGGAGGAAGACACCTGAGGTCCACATAGGTGCACACGTGAGTGCACATGTACACAAAACAGACCCCAGCATCTGTGTAATAAAACTGCACAAAAAGGTAACCATAGCCAGTCCTGTATCACACAGGAAAAGAGGCAGCTCATCCTGGAGTCTGTGTGGCTTTCTCAAAACACACATTTCCCAACCCAATTAGGAGACCTAATGAAGGCAGGAAGAAGTGAGCATAATTCACTGTGTGTGTGTGTGTGTGTGTGTGTGTGTGTGTGTGTGTGTGTGAGAGAGAGAGAGAGAGAGAGAGAGAGAGAGAGAGAGAGAGAGAGAGAGAGAGAGAGAGAGAGAGAGAATGTGTTAGATTAACTTTCTAAAACAGCTTAAGAAAAAAGTGTGTGTTGGGGATGGATTATACACCTCAGCACAGATCCTCACAGAGGCCAGAAGAGCCTGTTGGGTCCTGACCTGAGGTCCTCTCCAACAGCAGTATGTGTTCCTAACTGCTAAGCCATCTCTCTGCCTGTCTGTCAAACACTGATTTGCAAACACTCAAGCACTAACAAGGCAGTAAAGCCTTCATACTCATCATCCCGGCCTGTTCTTCTACCACTCACTGATAGTAACTGGATTTCCTGTCTCTTCTACAAGAAAATATTTAAAGACTGTTTTCTGTGTTTTGAATTTTAATTTATATAAAGCAAATTTTACCTTTGGTTGTCCAGTTCTATGGGGTGACAAATGTGTACTCAGGTTAACTACCTCCTTAATGAAATCACAGAACAGTCCCCCCTCCCCACCACACACACAAATGAAATCATACAACAGTCCCCTCCCCCCACTCCACAATGAAATCACAGAACAGTCCTCACTTACCCCCACCCCCACCCTCAAGCAGTGTCTCTGTGCATCTCCCATGTCAGTATCTAGCAGCCAGACTTCCTTGCTGTCCCTGTAGCTCTGCCTGTTCCAGAATTATTCCATAAATGGACCATACAGTATGAGGGGTTCCTTTCTGACTTCAATCACCACAATACATGACATTTCTCTCACACTGATACCTCCATGTTACTCAGTGACTTCTACTGCGCAGACTCACTGCATGGAGGATTCCACTTTATCTGCACACGAAGGGCATTTGTGATTGTTACCAATAAAAATTCTATTAACACTGTAGTTTCCTTTGCGGGAGGAGAGTGTATGCTAAGTTTCATTTGTCGTGGATAGATATCCAGAAGTGGACTCTATATGTTGTACAGAAATTGTATTAAATCTTTTTTTTTTTTTTAAAGGAGGTTTTAAAATCTCTCACTGATCATTTCCTGAAGAAAGCTGTGAGCTTATCAAACCTGGCAACCTTTGTTTTAAAGCAAGAATCTGAGGATGGGGGGCATGGTTCAGTTGTTAGACTGTTTAGATCCCAGCATCTATATAAACAGCCCAGAGCTGGAAAGGACAGAGACAGGAGCCAGGCAGCCCACGGAGTCCGTGAGCTGATCAGTAACATACCATCTCAGGAAATAAAGTGCTGCGACTGGGGAAGCAGCAGACATACCCTCCCTGTGTACAGAGTCGAGCACCTCCTCAGAGGTGCCATGCACACAAACACCCCTTTGTCTAATAGTGAATTGCTTCAACACATCAAAATACAGATCCTGCAGAGACACAACGATCTCTTTTGACAAACACTAGTGGTCCTGCATTTACACAATAAATGTTTAGTTGACAACACAAAACTTCACTCCCCTGCTGCCCTTTAGCTTTGCCTGGCCAGGTTCTGAGAACGAATGGGAAAGACTTCACTACATCCTCCCATCCTCATTGGCTGGGTGACAGACATGGCTCTTTTTTGTTGTTTTTTTGTTTTTCAAGACAAGGCTTCTCTGTGTAGACCAGGCTTGCCTCAAACTCAGAGATCTGCCTGCCTCCCCCTCCAGCGTGCTGGGATTACCGGAGTGCACCACCGCTGCCCGGCTCACACATGCCTCTCAAGAACACGGAAAGAGATGAGCTAGAAGGAAGTTGTAAGTCAGGATCAGAGGCGCTGAGATGTTGTCAGTTGGCTTCTCCATAGACCAATTATTCTGAGAGAGATGTTAACTAAGCACAGTGAAGCCACCACTGTAGGGCTCCTGTCACATTCCTAATTCAGCCCCCCACTTTCACTTTCTCATATAATCAGGAGAGCCACCGGGTGCACAACAATACCTTAATCGAAGCTCCTGCAAAACGAGAAAGCTGTTTGATGTGTTGACCCTGCTTGCCAATGATGGCACCGACCGACAGGGCGGGGATGAACAGGTGCACGGTCTCCGTCTCTGATTGCTGTGGAAGAGAGGCAGGACGTGAGTGCTTATCTGCTGCAGAGACTCCCTGAGACTTCACCTTTGGCATGGCAACATTCTCATACAGTGGAGAACTAGGAAGGTCATGGAAACCTGAATTAACCAGAGCTCACCTATCAAGCCAAAGCTGGTCCTGAAAGGACCAGTCGTTAGGATCTCACCTTTGTCTACATAGTTTTCCTAGACTTCAGAATCTCATTGAGTTATCGATACTTTGCTTTCCTTTTATTAATATTTAAAACATATAGACTATATCCAAGGTGACTTTCAGACTACACATCGCAAACTAGACAGCAGTGAAGGATAAGAAGTCCAGAGTCTAGCGCCCACTCCCCCTTTCTCCTTCCTTCTTTCCTTCTTTGTACCCCAAGGCCAAGGACTGAACACTTGCTAGACAAGCACTCTTCTATGATCTAGACCCCCAACCCCAGGCTTTTAATTCTTAAACACCAAGAGTAAACAGCTCCCACACGGACAGACCACACTATTATCATTCCACACTTCCCACACATATGACGGAGGGAAGTCCATTTACCTCAGAACACACTGTAAGACACACCCTCCCATGCCAGTCTCTGCACTTCCTTGGCATCTTGCATACAAACAGTCAGAAACCATTTTGAAAGCAGAGTCCTGAAAGGCTATGCACAGACCGACCCTGGCTTCCCTGCCTCACACTGGTCACACATGCCCTCTACAGGCTGCTGTCACACAGTCCTTACAGCAGGGCTAAAGGACACAGTCACTTGGACAACTCAGTGACCAAATTCCTCACAAGGCCATCCCGGGGGGCAGTGCCAGTAGTGACTAGGGTTCTAATGGAGCAATACCACGGCTCGCACGGCAGCTAACCGTCCATCACCTTCTAACCACAGAAAACCTGTGCCGGAGATTTAACTTCAGCCACGGTGGGACTCAGAATAAAATGGTCCCCATAGGCTCTTAGGGACATGGAGGCTTTATGGAGGAAGTGTGTCACTGGGAGATGGGCTTTGGGGTTTCAGAAGCTCAAGCCCAAGCCATGCCCAGTGGCTCTCTTCTCCTGATGCCTGCCAGTCCAGATGTAGAACATCTGCCTGCATGTAGCCATGCTCCCACCATAATAATGGACTAAACCTCTGGAACTGTAAGTCAGCCACTATTAAATGTTTTCCTTTGTAAGTGTTGCGTGCTCATGGTGTGTGTCTCTTCATAGCAAAAGAAACCCTAAGACAGCCACCAGAGGGGTCTTGGGGAGAGGGCCACAGATGTCATGTATAGCCATGAAGATGTCAGAAAAGAGTTCAAGAAGTGAGATGGAGAAGGATGATTAGGCTTAAGGAAGCTGCTCATGTGGCTGAGATCGTGTGCCCTGTGGCTAGTCCGATTTGAACATCCCTGTCACCCACAGTTAGAATAAACCATTCTTCTGGAGCTTGCTGCACATAAGAAGTTTGTTTTTGAAAAGCATATATAAGTGGGGACTGGAGCCATGGCTCAGCAGCACTGGCTGCTCTTCCAGAGAACCCAGGTTCAACTCCCAGCACCCACATGGCTAACAGCCATCTGTAACTCCAGTTCTAAGAGATCCACCTTCTGCTTTGGACCTCTGTGAGCACAGACAGACATGCGAGCAAACCACCTACGCAAACACCGAGTTCTGAAATAAAAATACAGTGGCGAGGGGGAAAAGGGAAGTCATCAATAAAGCAGTGTACACATTTGTGTTTTAAAGAAAATGTTTTATGTTTACATCTCTAGAGGTGGAAGAAGCTAATTGCAATTAGAAATTTAAAGATACGGGCAGTGAATCTCTGAGTTCAAGGACAACCTAGTGTACCTATAGAGCTGGTTCCAGCACAGCCAGGGCTTTATAGAGAAACCCTGTATCAAAGAAGAAAGAAACGGGCTGGAGGCTGAGTTTTAAACATGAATGACCTGGTGAGAATTTCAGAATTGTCTCTTGCAGTACCCACCCCAGCTATGGAAAAGGAGTGGCTGAAATGACCACAACAGAACATCACAGCAGCAGCAAAGGGCAATGCGTGAGGAGTCTCTGCGGTCTGAACGCCCTGTATGTGAGGAAAGCTGCTGCCTTGAAAGCACGAGGGCCCGCCCAACAGAACAAGCCAAGTTGGAAGCATCTGTCCTTTCCATACAGGAGATGGTGCCGCAGACTGACGGTAAGTCATGCACACTGCTGGCCGTACATCTTAAATGACTCATCCGTCGTCTGGAGCTGGATGAGGGTGTTCTAAACATCACCCATCTCCCCTGGCCCCAGTTCCACTCCCCCAGCAGTCTCTGGCTAAAAACTATTTCCCAAGGGAATTTCCCTCTGAGACACAGGCATCCACTTGACGGTCTGTAAAATGTGTTCTCACACAGAGTCCAGCATGAGAAGCCATGTTTCCAGGATCTGTCCAGATGAGCACACCATTTCCTTTTGACTGACAGCCCTAGGCAGACAGGAGAGAAGCCTCCTAGCATCCTTCCTTCCCACACATTCCTGGGTATAAGTTCCCCGTCCTGAACACACAGGAGGCCGTTCCTGCACATAGTCTGTGAGGGTGAAAGACAGTCATCACAGGGTGCAAGCTGCTTCCCAGGGGATTGCTGCCAGGTGCCTGTGGCAAGGCTCCCTTCGGACTCTTGGCAAGCCCAGGGCTGTGTCTTGAAATAACGAGACCAGAGCCGTGAGGCTGAACGTTTGTGTAACTGGCGAAGGCTGCCAGTGAATAATTCCTAGTCACCCGCTATGAGAAGATACAAGCAATAGCAAACAGTGAGGTTAAGTGTATTTACTTTGCAGGGAACAAAATCTCGGGCATCACAAAGGCATGGAGACGTGCCTGGCAGCCAAGAGCTCAGCCTCCAGGACCCTGGCAGGGCGCCAGTGTTTTCCTTTGGCCTGTAAGATAGGTACTTGGGGGAAGGAGGAGTTGTTTTTAACTAGATTTGGATCTGAAACTAAAACGAAGTTTACTCAACTCTATGACCTGAACAAAATACTAAAAAGCTTAAAAAAAAAAAAAAGAAAGAAAGAAAAAGGAAGTTTTCCCCATAACCAAGGCTTCACATGATGCAGGGATTTACTTGCTTAGAAAGGTTTTACTGTACCCACAATGAAAAATCTTAAGGACTCCGAGAAACTCCCTGGCCTTAGACAGCAGCTCCAGTCTGCTCCTTACAGAAGGCCTCTGCTGACCCACACAGAAGTTCTCGCTCAGCTTCCTTGTCCTGTCAGAGCAGAATGCTTGCCACTTCAAGGTCAAGCTACTATCTTGGAACCTTCAGAAAAAAGGGTAAAGAAGCTATCAGAGCTGTGAAGACCAGAGCCCACAGGTTTATTCCTGCCAACCCAACTGCAAGCTGCCAACATGGCCAGCTAAGACACTGTGCACGTACTCGGCCAGCTCCGGCTCTGGTCTGCGTCTCTGGCTGCCAACTCTTACTTCCCTACTGTTTGGGCATTTCTGAATGGAGCATTTCCTGTCGTTTATAAACGAGGATCTTGCCAATTAAGTACCGAGTGAACCAGCTTCCAGGCAGGAAACAGGGACTTTCTGAAGTCTTTTGAAGACACATCACTTTGGCTGTTTGGAGAAATCAACCTCATAGGTTCTGGGAGAGAGACTACATTGGAAGGATGAGTGGATAGAGTTCTGGAATGGAACATGGACAAGACATTTATCCATAGACAGTACACTTCATTCTCCTCTCACAAAGAAGAAATGAATAAGTCTACATAAAGAACATAGACAATTCTAAAAGACCATAAAACGTCTTGGTGATGGTAGTGGTGGTGGTGTGTGTGTGTGTGGAGGGGACTTCCCAGGGATGGGGAGATGTGTTAGTCAGTAAAGTAAAACCTGAGTTTGGAAGCCAGCACTTATGAGAAGCCAGGCACGGTGGCATGCATCTATACATCGGAGCACCAAGTGCACGGGTGAATCCCTGGAGCTCACCGAGAGCTGACAGCTGAGCCAGGTCAGTAAGCACCGGATTCAGTGAAAGAACTTTACTCCAAAAATAAAGTGGAGGGAGGGCTACAGAGATTGCTCGGTGGCTCAAAGTACTTGTCACATAAGCCTGAGGATCTGAGGCAGGCAGCTGCCTCAGACAAAGTGGAAGTCTAAGACCCCTGCCCCATTCCGACTCCCACACCCGAGCTGTACATCCACACACATGTGCATGCCTACATGTACACGTAGGCCATATAAGCACAAACACACACCACGCAGACTCACAAACACAGACGATAGAACAATGAAGGCCGAGAGCAAGAGGATGGGGCACAAAACCAATCCCTATCTCCACGTGCGCACTGATGCATGTGCACCTACAAACCACACATGCACACGCACACACATGTGCACACTCGAACACCTCTTAGCAGGCAATATGCAAGCAGAAATTCACTCTTATCCCACACAACATCAAAGATGAAGATGGTTTTAATAAATATTCTGACTTCTCTAAGTGCTAATAGAAAGGTCTTTCTTTGGGGACTGAGCATTGGTCTGAGCTTTGCACAGTGCAGAGCTCTACCACTGAGCTACCTCCTAGCCAGGAACAAGGAGCAAACAGGGACAGGAAGCAGGAAAGCTTCTTATCACACGTATGGTTACCTCAGTGTGGCACAGGGTCACCGTCACCATTCCCAGAGTAAATACCTAGGAACCCTTAGCTCACACCCAGAGATTCACAACACCAAATCCTTTGATGAGGTAAGAACAAAGGAACAGACAAGATAGTGCTGAGGCTTGGGGTGTAGCTCGGTTGGCACAAGCCAGCTTAGCATGTACACACAGCTGAGTCCAATCCCCACACAACAGAACACTAAATAGGGCAGTGTACATGTCTGTGATCCTGGCACTTCAGAGGAAGAAGCTTGAGACCAGAAGTTCAGGACCATCCTTGGCTACACAGTGAGTTTGAGGCCAACCTGGGTTATATGAGACCTTGTCTCAAAACAAGACAAAACAAAATGATAAGACTTTGGTAAATTTAACTGTTACCCTTAAAAGTTCTAGTTTTGGGTTTGGAAAGATGGCTTAGCAATTGAGAGAGCATTTGCTGCTTCCCTAGAAGACCTGGGTTCAATTCCTAGAAGTCACATGTTGCCTTACAATCTTTTGAAACTACAGTGGCCTTCTCAGGCATGGCACACATGTGGTGTACAGACGTACAGGCCAATTACTTTATATACATATAATTTTTAAAACGTATTTCCAAGAGTAGTCCCACCTACCAGATACTAATAGGTGAGTACAGTTACATATACTACTTCCTGCCTTCAAGACCCCAGTGGATCCTTCAAAACCCTACACACAATGTGATTTTTCTATAGACACCTTTCTGAGATAAGCTAGAGAAGAATACACTAGAACAATTGTTGGTATCGGGAACCCCTTGCCTCCAGCAGTGACCTGGTCACCTGTGCATCTGCTGCTGTGGCAATGGCCATACATTCCCAGCATTCATTGGTTCAGCTCCCACTTTCACCAGTTCAAATAAAAGGCAGACCCTTCCTCCCTCCTCTCTTTCTTCTCCCTCCCTTGACCCCCACTCCCTCCCTTGTCCCAATAAAGCTTGTCCACGAGGGCCTGTGTTGGCCTGGTGTGGTTTGTCTAGACGGAAGCTGCGCAGTTTCTTTCCCAACAACAACAAAACAGAAAAAAGCTATACCAAGGAGTTTTCTCTCCTCAATGAATATTTAGCAGTGGTCAACTGTGGGTTAATTCAAACTGGGGGACTACATCAGTGATTTAGATTTAGAAATAAGGCTGAGAATCACAGACAGCCGTGTGAAAGAGGAATTTATTTCAGGTGTATCCTCAAAATACAAGATAATCCTCAGAATGCCTGTTTATGCTCTGCACGTCAAAAGAAAAAACAAACAAATAAAAAAAAATCCCATAGGTGTGGAGACTGCAACATGAAATGTCCTCCCTGACAATTTAGAGTCTCCCTTTCTCTCTGAAAGAACTCACAGACTATGGAGTTTCCTTTAAGAGGTGAAAAGGCTAAGTCCACCTAGACTGACAGGAATGGCTGCTCCACCATCTCTTTTCCTATTCATGTTTAACAGACACACTGCTACCAGACAACGATTGCTTCCTAGCCTCCTTGCATCTAGACAACGCTTCCTTGTCTGTTCCTTTGTTGTTACCTCATTGAAGAATGTGGTGTTGTGGATCTCTGGGTGTGAGCTAAGGGTTCCCAGGTATTTACTCTGGGAATGGTGAAGGTGACCCTGTGCCTATCAAGGGTTAAATATCAACACACGCTTTAGACACTGCCCTTGTAGACACTGACATTATTTTTTGTCTCTTTGCTGGCTGGAGTCTGAGTAGTTACTTTAGCCTGGAGAATGGTGTTACACAGTCCTGGAGGAGCAGTAGGACATCTACCCTTGACCCTAGGACAGCAAGTAAGCTAGCCCTCTCCTCCCATAACACACAGGCAAGCTCGTTCTGCATCCACACAGCATACCACCGTAGATCCGGAAGAGTGAGAACAGACACGTGGCAGCATCCCACAGACGTGTTTTGGCTTGGCAGATGCCTAGAGTTTGAATGACTAAGGATGAAAGGGTAAGGGTACTTGTTGCTGCTGGTGGTTTTTAAACTATTCTCTAAAATAAGACACAGAACAGGATAGAAAGAGGAACACATCAGCAGGGTGTTTATGCTCTCCTCACATCTCTTCTCACATGCACTGATGTGAAAAGGAAATGAGCTTCCCTCCAGCAATTATGTCTCCTCTTGGAGAACAGCTCTTGACAATGAGCGAGCAGCAAGAAGCCTCCCTCCGTTTACAAAGCTGCACCCCAAGCTCTGCCCTCTCCCACTGAGATTTGGCTCAGGAAAGTGGGACACAGGGTGGCTGCGCTGTCAGCCTCTCTACAGATCAAGCCACCTGGGGAGCTTTGAAAAGGAAGCTGGGTAGGGCCCTTCCCAGGGGATTCTAACCAGGCAGCCCCAGGGGAAGGAGAGCCACAGAAAGCTAGTTTCCCCTCAGGCAAGGAGGTAGCCCTGCTGAACTCCACAGAAGACTGCAGTGGGAGAACGAGAAAGGCCAAGGGGATGACAGTGAGGGAGTAGAGAAAGGAAGGCTGGGAAAGCAAGGGAAGAAGCCCTCACTCCAAGGCCAAGTCTACGTTTCCTGCGGACTTCCACAGGACTCATAAAAACCAGTGTGTAGGTGGGTGTCTGTATGCAGGTGAGGACTGCAACAAGTAGGTCAAGGCCATGATTGGACAGTAAAAAAATAAGGCAGGGACAAAGCTTTTGTAAGGAGGGAGAGAAGGGGAAGGAGAAGGAAAATCAAGATCCAGGTGGTCTTAAATCGCCCTAAGTAGTTACGTATATTTCTTAAGGGATGGATTTCTATAGGAAAATTTATCTTATCTAGGTGGGTGGTTTATATCCTTATCAACTGGCTGTGAGTTTATCCTGCGGGTGTATTGTGGATTGAGAATTTAACATAAATCTGATTGATTGCAGTTTGAGTCTTGATTTTACCGGGTACCTGGAACCAGAGAGTTCACGGCTAACAGAGAGCCACCAGGAGAAATACTAACGAGAGATAAATTATGGTTAGCTCCATTTGGCCCCACAGGTACTGGAACTAACACTAGAGACCATCGTGGCAAAGCCACCCTGGAACGGCCCATGGACCGCCTGGGTCAGAGAGTAGTTGGGGGCAGTGTGGAGCCACTGAGATAAAAGTACCCTGCAGTGCCACGTGGCCCCACAGGTGCCATCATTAGCACAGAATAAAAGGTTTAGCCAATTTTTTTAATATTTACTGCAACACCAATCTTTGTTTATGATTATGATTATTATTTGTGTGTGTGTGTGTGTGTGTGTGTGTGTGTGTGTGTGTGTGTGTGTATCTGTGTGTGTGTATCTGTATGTGTGTGTGTGCGTGTGCGCGCGCCTAGTGCAGGCCGGAAGATGTCAGGTCCCCTAGGACTGAAGTTACAGGTTAAGTCATGACTTGGGAATTGAACCTGGATCCTTTGGAAGAGCAGCCAGTACCCTTTTCCACCGAACCATCTCTCCAGCCCCCTAAAACCAATGAATGTTTCTTAAAGACATCATCATCAGGATATAAAAAGCAAAAACTAGCCTATACTTCTTTCCTATAGAAAGAATGTTTGTGGCCTAGACTTTACCTGTACCTCTCAATCTAAATATACCTCATGAAAATACCTTATGATTCTATTGGCAATTCTGAAGGAAATTCTTTAAGGAAATAAGTAATTACATATGTTTTTATGTAGTTTTAAGCTGCTTTCTGGAAGAACATAGAGAATCTGTGTTTAGCTCCGACTCTCCTGGAACTATGTAGATCAGACTGGCCTTGAACTCAGAGCCAGCTGCCCCATTCCTAAGTGCTAGCATCCGCACAGGTCTCTATCCCCTGTACCTGCTTTCAAGTTCAGGTCTCACTCTGTAGCCTAGGCTTGCCTGCTCCCACCAAGGAGCCCAACCTGCCCAAGAACTCACAGCAGTATTCATGCCCCAGCCACTGGAGGCTGAGATTACAGGTCTTTCATTGCGAAACCAGACGCAGGGCAGTGAGGAGCCTGACCTCCAGCAGCACAAATTCACAGCAGAGCTAGGTCAGACTTGAGGGAACTCCATTCTTATTTCCCCAAGACTGTCACCATCAGGCGAAAATCCGCCAGCTACTTCACAGTACCAAATCTGAGCTGAAGGCTTCGCATGGTGAAGAGACAGGCCCTCCAGGTATCCAGGGTGATGTTGAACTTGTCAGCTCAAGCAGGCCTCCCTTCTTTAGTCCACCCTCACCAAGAAGCTGAAGATATAGGTGCACACTATTACTTCTACGTGTTTATTCAGTTCCCACTGTGAAAGCCATCCTCAGTTTGTTACATAGTTTCCAGGCTTAAACAACTAGCTATGGCCAGTGAGTTGTAGAGAAAGATACAAGATTCGAGACAGAAACCTAGAGGCAGGAACAGAAGCTGGGTTCAATCCCTGGCACCCACATGGCCACTCACAACTACAGCTCTAGGAGACCCAATACCTATCTTCTAACATCTGTGCGTACCAGGCACATATGGTGCAGACACGCATGTGTGCAAATATTCACACATAAAATAAATTTTAAAAGTCCTGTCTCAATAAACAAAAGCATTTGTCATACAATCTCTACAGAATACAAACGATTCCATGTTCTATACATGAACACAATAGAGCTGTGAGGCAAACTCCCTTGGTTCACTGACCAGGAACATTCCACACCCAATGGAAAACAAGCCCAGCCTAAAGCAGTTAACTTCTAGGTGGTAAAAATGAAAGAAAAACTTTTCTTTGAGACAAAGTCTTGCTGTGGAAGCCAGATTACCTTAACCTCAAAATCCTCCTGCCTCAGTACTTGGACTTACAAGTGTGCACACTGTGTCCAGCATGGAAGTCTTCTAAAAACCTCTTAGCTTCAACTCTAAAACCATCAGCCTTGACCCTGCAGGACTGCACCAACGGACAAACCAACAAAATAAATCTACCAAAACTATTTTTTTTAATTGAAATGGCGTATTTGCTCTCTTTCTCTCTCGGTCCCAGGTGCTGCAGGAGCCCTGGCTTTCTGTGCAGACCTGGCCAAGTCTAAGAACCACACCACACACAACCAGTCCCACAAATGGCACAGAAACGGCATCAAGAAACCCCGGTCACAAAGATATGAATCTCTTAAGGGGGTCGACCCCAAGTTTCTAAGGAACGTGAGCTTTGCCAAGAAGCACAACAAGAAAGGCCTGAAGAAGGTGCAGGCCAGCAATGCCAAGGCCGTGAGTGCACGCGCAGAGGCCATCAAGGCCCCTGTGAAGCCTTAGGCCATCAAGCCCAAGATGCCAAAGGGCTCCAGCCGCAAACTCAGCCTAGCTTCATCGCTCACCCCGAGCTTGGGAAGAGGATTTGAAGCTACATGGCCAAGGGTCGTAGGCTCTGCCAACCAAAGCCCAAGGTTCAAACCAAGGCAGAGGCCAAAGCTCCAGCCTAGGCTCCCAAGGGTGCCCAGGCCCCTGTGAAGGCCCCACAGAAAAGGCTCCTGCCAGTGTGAAGACAGACGGACTCTGTGACACACCCACCCACACACTATTTGCAGATGACCAGTGTCCTATGCTGTTTTTACAAATAAACGAGACAAGAAAAAAAAAAGAAAGAAAGAAAGGGCATATTTGCATAACTCTATCACCCCACACATTTCAAAACAACTCATGCTCGTTTTATTTGGGGATTAAATTAAGTTTCCATTGACAAGTGATAGATCACACACAGAGTTGGCACGAACATTTTAACACCTAGCTCGGACTACAACACCACTAGGGCACTTAATGTGGTGGCAAGGGCCAAAAAACTTACCTCAAATTGAGGGTAGGGAGGAGTCATGGCTGAAGGGGGCCCTGAGGTGGGAGGTGGCATCCCTGAAGTGGGTGGGAACAGACCCAAGGCATTCAGATTTAATCCAGGGATTAAATGTGCTTGAAGCTGCAATGGTAAAGAGGACCTTTAATTTTCTATCAAAAGAATCAAGGGAGTGATTATTTATAAATGTCAGAATTCAGAATGCGACCTTTTGTCTAATAAAAACATACCACACTAAGACTCGTTTTTTGTTTTTTAAACACAGTAGGTATTCCCGCAGAATTATGGGTAGTTGACACTTCTCAGCACGGCTAAATTTGAGGGCTGGGTTCACTGCACTGAGGAGTCTTAAAGTCATGCAAGGGAAGCGTGGTGCCCCCCTTCTCCACCAGCTCGGAGCACTAAGACAGAATGGTGCGCGGCACGCTGCAGGTCCTCCATAAACACCCCAGAGTCCTGCGCTGGCCAGGGGGAACTAATGAGCTGCACTTTCTGAAATAACACCAAGTACTCAGAACAAGCACTGGGAGGAGCGTCAGTCCTTGCCTCTGGCTGAATCCTTCAAAAATCAGGCCCAGTCTAAGCACACCTTTGGTGGGAGGATACAGGAACCACGAGGGAATACTGTGTCGGTGTATTTATCCCTTAAATACATGTGTATAGACGCTCCAGTTGCTTGTATAGCTGCACACCACGTGTGCAGTGCTCACAGAAGCCAGAAGAGGGTGGTAGAGGCCCTAGAGTTGGAATTAAATGTTTGTGAGCTGCACTATGGGTGCTAAAAACCAAACCCTCTTCCCCTGGAGAGCAGCCAGCGGTCCTAAACATTGAGCCACCTCTGCAGCCTAATCTTACAAGCGTTAGAAAAGGTAGAGACTAGAACTGAACTGGAGTGCATCTGACACTAGCAGATCTAGGAGTGTGAAACATTTAGCAAAGCAGCAATCATGGCCATCGTGTGGGATAAAATGACCAGCACTCCAGGCTCTTCATACAGACAAAATACTGTCCTATTCCCTTCTCAGATGACTGTGACATACGACAGGCCCAACTGACACTTGATAAAACACTCACCTCGCATTTAAGGAGCATCTTTTACACTGTGGGCTTTTGAACTATCCCACAGCTAGCACCACTCCGTCCACTAAGTAGTGGCAGGAATTGGTTTCTATGGTAACACAGTAATATCCAAACCCGTGCTTCTGCTTGATGACTCTGCAGTGTGGGGATGAGGCATGCTGAGAAGCATTCTAGCACAGAAGCTACACTAGCCCCTAACCCGGTACTACAGTCAAGACACGGAACTTCTAAATTCTCAAGATGGGCTTGACCTTGCAATCCGTCCACCTCAGCCTTCCAAGTCGCTGCCTGCTCTCCACACTGTGCTTTTCTAGTAGTAATTCTACGTGCATGGTACTTGTAATCTTAAAGAACACGCAAAATAGGAGATACCAGCCATCTAATACAGAGAAGAAAGCTGTGGCTCACAACTGTTGGTGGGAAACAAAACCTAACTCACCTTCTAATGCTCACATCCTCAAATTAACACAGAGAAAGGGTAATGACCTTTGGTAGGCAGGTATTAATCATCCCGTGTGTATCAAGAAGCCACAGCATGAAAGCTACCTAATTTGTTAGTAATCGCAGAGACAGCCGAGCCCAGTGCGAAGGCTTGTGTGCCACCTGGGGCTTGGTCTGGTGCTCACAACTCACTCTGAACACGGGTAGCACTGGAGCCACTGAAAGAGTTCCTAGCAAGATATGTTTAACTCTCTGTCACAAAAGTGACATTCCCACACCAGAACTAACATTCATGGAAGCAATGTCATTTTCATAGGACTCCCTGATCTTCTTCATTATTTCCTCCTCAGCCTTGGCACATGTCTCAACATTGCCTTTAACTGTAATGGTACGCTCCGGATTGTACAACGTCAGTTCCTGCAATCTGCGGGCGGAGAGAAAAAGCAAGAGTGACGGGAGGAAGATGGGTGACAGCCATTCAGACCTACATGGCAACTAAAACCCAATGCTGGCCCAGCATCAGGAGAAAGCAGGGACCATGCACCACGGACCCAAGTCTGAGACTTGTACCAACTTCCCTCTCCTCCCTCCATGGCAGTGACTGGGCACGTGGTTTCATGATGTCTGAGTTATAAAGTGCAGCACACTTCTTGAGCCCCTCATTCCACCCCTGCAGTGAGCTGAGGAGGAGTGAGCAAAGGATGTTTGTTGCCGCCAGGAAGCGCCTGGGCTTCACTGGTCCATCCCGGTCAGCAGCAGCCCTCAGTTGTGTTCTCTGAAATAAGCCATGGATACAGTAAGTTCCCCCGAAGCAGACCAGCATCTGTGTGAGGAGCTCCATTTTCTCCAATATTCTCAGAATTTAGATTAAAGTTGGCTAAAGGAAGTAACATAAATCAAGCCATCTTGACTAAATTTTAAAATGGTCTATGGTAACCCCACTTAAACCCCTAAACAGACAACAATGTTAAGAAATTCTTTGCTTAGCTCAGGTCCTACTGAAGTTTCAAAAGCCATGAGAAGTTATATCTGTGTACGCCTAAGCCTACAGTAGTCTTGAGAGGAAAAGCAACTTTACTATAGAAAGGGGACTATGTGTGTACCTAGACTCAAAGGATGGGGGTTGGGGGGGGTGACTGTTCTCTGTTCTGAGTTAAACTCCCATTTTTTTCTGCTAGGAACTTGGTGGAAACTAGCCTTGCACCAGATGGGTGGGCTGTTACTCCTTTCCTCATTCGTGTTTGAAATGTAAAGCCTATGAGGTAGGCATGAGTTCAATATAACAGAGGCTACACTTCCTTAGACTGTGTTAAGTACATAATTCAAGCCTCTACTCGCAAGCCATCCCTGTCAACATTTTGTATTGTAATTTTATCATCCATTTACAGCTCATCAGCCATTTCCCACCTTCTGGGGTCCTGTGATAGAAACCAAGGATTATTACCCAGAAGAGAGAAGCTTTTCCTTATTATCACAGTAGGCATGTACCCAGCTGTGATAGCACACCTCAAAAAGTATGCCCCCCACAAAGAAACCTGCGGTCCCTACACACATGGAAAAGGGCTGACTTGTGTAGATCGTATGATAAACTCTAGGCTTCATCTTAAGGCAGTGCGGCTCCCAGGACCTTCCCTCTCCTGCTCGCTCCCTCTGCTGCAGCTCAAGAGCAGCCCTGTGGACAGGGCCCACACTGAGGTCCTGCTGCTGACCCACATGCACAAGCCATGCAACACATGCGACTATTGTCTTAAGCTGTCAAATGATGGCGTAATTTGTAATACAGCGAAAGAAAATAAATTAGGTTAAAATTCCAAAGCGGGAAGTAGATGCCAATGATACCATGAAGACTTTGGCTGGAAAATATGAATGTTGAGTATAAAGATGCCTGCCACCCCGTGAGAACACACAATTCTTTCAAGATGATTACAAACAGGGCAGGCAGCGGGCTGAGAGATGGGCTCGCAGCCTAACAGCAGAGCAGAAACAGCTGTAAGCAGGGAGCCATGAGCAGAACACACGGCCTAAGAGCAGGATCTGAGAGCCCTGCTTCCCAAGCAGGACGCACTTACGGAGATATCGTGATTTTAGTGTCCGTGTCTTGCTCAATCTTCTTAAGGTTCCTTCCTTCTTTACCAATGAGACGGCCTACAAAGTTATTGTGAGCTAAGATCTTCAAGGGGATCTCCTCTGTGCTGTAAATAGAAAAGCGGTCAGAAAGTCAGGAGAGTAAACGCTGGGTAAAAAGCAGTGTTCTCTCATGAAACATCCCTCCCTAACTGCAGTAATAAGAAATATCACCCTGGCTCCAGCTTCAAGAGAGCTGGCAATTACCCTGCATTCCAGCAACTCATGCAGGTCGGAGGGAAATAATAGCAGGTTATTTACATAGGAATTCATCTTTAAGACAGTTTTTCTTTTAGTCACATCAAGTAATATCTATACTCAGTGATAGAATCTCCCAGTCAAAGTGGAACACAGTGTATAAATCAAAATACCGCACAAAAATAAAAAACACTGCACCAAAGAGCAATGCCAGGACAACCCTGAAACGGCAGAGCTGGAGATAAACTCAGCAGTGGCCCCGCATGGGGAGACCACTGAGCAGAAGCGGAGCCTGCTCTCTGCATGCTGCGCCTTTGGGAAACCCTGACTCCCTTCTCTCTTTCTGTGTTTAGGTGCGAGTGTATACACACGCATGTAAGTGTACTCACCCATGAGTGCATATATGTGGCCAGAGGTGTCACATGTCTGTCTCCATCGATCACCACTTATCTTTGAGGCAGCCTCTCTCACTAAACCTGGCGCTCGCTGACTGGCTAGACATGCTGGCCAGAGAACCCCAGGACCTGCTGTCTCTACTTCCCCAAAGCTAGAGATGCGCAGATGCCACCTGCACAGCCAGCTTTGACATGGGTCTAGGGACCCAAGTTCAGGTCATCAAACTTACTCAGCAGACACCTTACTTCGTCCCCAGCGCCCCTTTCAGAATTTCCATGTTACATATCCCAATTTTTAAATGCTACTAGGGACTCCATGGCAGTGGGCTTTCCCTTTATTTTCTCTATACTAAAAACATTGTTATACCCACACAAAACACCTATCACTAAAGCACACATACAGTGGACATTACAAAGTAAGTAAAAGCAATGAGGTCCCAGGCTACTTCCTTGAGCCTTCCTTGCTCTGTTCAGTGCATCAAAGTGGCACAGAACCCAACCTAACTTTTTGATGGCAGAGACACTCAGCTCTAGACTAATCTCCCAGATCAGTCTCCAGTTACCCTTGGCACAGGATTAGGTCCTTTCACTCCTCCATGCCCTACTGTGCATGGTGGGGCTGGGTGGCTGGGTGTAGACAAAAACAGAATGCCCAAGGCCTGCCCATAAAGGCCTGAGGCCCGTCTCGGGTGAATCCCAAATTCCTTCTCAGCCCTTGGTTGGCTATACGTCCCGGCTTCCAGCTGCATGTCTCACCCTTATATGGCTGCTCATCCCATATCTAAGTATGAATGAAAATGGAGTATTTCAGTTTCTAAAAGACTTGATGCTTCACACCAAGTCCATAGTAACAAACACTATCTCATCAGGATAACATTCCCCTCTGCTGCTTAGCAATTCCCAAGAACCGTGTCAGAGAAATCTGCAACAAAGCAAAGAGCCCTCTTGGCAGGCTGGACCTCGTTACTCACAATTTTATATCTTGCGCTTCCTTATGCATAATCTCCAGAATAGACTTACAAGCTGCAGAAGTGCCTTCAGGGGTAGAGAGGATAGTAATGGACTTCTCCGCGGCCCCTGTATTCTCCTTACGATGGACATCGATCCTGATAGCAGGCACGAAGAAAGGAAAATGACGACAGTCAGTGTGTATTCACCACAGGGAGGCGTCGATTACCAACTACAAACCCAGGACTAATAGGGGAAGCAAGGAAGACGCACTTTTATAAAAAGCAGAAACTCGTGATCAGCGTCAACACCGGTGCATTACAGACGGAGTGGGGGATGTTTTAAGACAAGGTCCAAAGTGGGACAGGAACCTCGGCTTGCAGTTTCCTGCCTCTGCCAGCACAGTGCTAAGACCACAGGCATTCACCGTCACGCCCAGTTCTTGCAAACCTGGGAAGCTTCGTGCATTCTTCTTGTTATGGTGGATAATATTGACTGTCATCTTGATGGGGCTTACAGTCACCATGGTAACAAACTTCCAGGCATGTTTGACAGTTTACAGATTGGAGAGAGCATGCTCTAAGTGGGGGCAACACCACTGCATGGTTTGGGATCCTGGACAGCAATATGGACAGGAGCCTTCACCCTTCCCTGCTACCTGACTGTGATACAATGTGACAAAATGCCTCCTGCTCTACCCCCGGACTGTGACTGGCTGTCTTCCCTACAGCCTGAGTCAGTGAAAACCTTTCCTGACTTACGCTGGTTTTACCACAGCAACCAGACTTGTACTAATACACTCAGCAACACTGAACTTCAGTCTTTGCCCACGGACAAACTTCAAGTCCAGGAATGCTCCTTTTCTCAAGCCAAGCAAGTGTGAGCATCTCTTCACTCTGCCTGAGCCCTTTACATGCTCGGAGCAGTCATGTTTGTCAAGAGCTGAGCTGCAGGGAACAGTGCTTGTCAAGCGCGCCAGAGTCAGAATCCCACAGCCAGGCTGGTCCCGTCAGACACAGAGCGCTCACCCATCACCCCGTGACAGACTTCACTCATCCAGTATTTGTTTACAGGGCTCTTCCTCCTTCACAGAGAAAGGAGACAACAAATGGTGACAGCAACTAAAGAGGTGACCAAAAAAGTGACTTAAAAAAAAGAGTGAGCAGGTAGTAGCGGGGCACACCTTTAATCCTACAAGCAGGACTCTTGAGTTTGAGGCCAGCCTGCTTTACAGAGAATTCCAGGATGGGCAGAGCTATACAGAGAAACCCTGTCTCAGAAACACACACACACACACACACACACACACACACACACACACACACACACACAGCAAGTCACCAATAAACTCAACTGATATTTAAACCAGCTAGTAATTACATCTATGTCAATTAATACATGATTTTTTTTCTAGACCTGTAAATATTTTAAGATGCAATGAAATACTCTTGGAAGTGACGGGCAATGAGACTGATCTACATTTTTGGTGGCAAATGGCAGGACCAGCTGAAGTGTAACGTTGATTGATTTAAAAAAGTAACATTGTTGTAGGCGATGTCTGTGAGCAGGACACTCACACAGACGGCAATGCATGTGTGGAGATCAGAGAAAGTGGATCTCTCGTTCCACTTCACTGATGAACGGTCCCTCTTGTTTCTGCCATGCGTTGTGCTCCAAGCTAGCTGACCTGCAGTTTTCTGGAGTCTCCTGTCTGCACCTCCCATGCCCCAGCAGCAGTGCCGGGGCCCTGATATATGTGTACCTGCAGCCAGCTTTCACATGGATTCATGGAGTCAAACTCCGATTAGGCTCCCACTGCAAACACGTTCCCCTGCTGAGCCACCTCACAGGTCCTCATCATTTCTGACCTAAAGGTCCAAAAAGTGGACTGACTGAGGGCAGACTTCTCACCCTCAAAACTCATACATTTTATGCCAAGTTCATTCTTTCTGTGGACCTAGCAGCAGCTGTTGCCTCTCTCTACGAGAAGACAGTAATACCCTTTACCTAAATGTGACAATCAAAAACTTCTCTAGAAACTGCCAAATGTTCATGCAGAATCACCTCTGGTCAGAAATCACTGGTGTGGTAATGTTTATTGTAGTACTATTTCTACTAAGAAAGAAAAATGTTGGAATTACTACTCTGCTCGTTAGAATGAAGATGGTTAAGTCATTGTCTGCACAGATCACACAGCTGTGTGATACCAGGATGGTGCCCAGGACCGGGAACAGGGAACAAGTACCATAAGCTACACCTGTGTTTTACAGACCATAGCAACAGAAAGAAGTCCTTGATCTTAAGTGAAAATACCATGTGTCATTTTTAAAGTTACAAGGTGACAGATGCATATAAGAAGTCCTATATAAAGGCACAAAGGCCAAAAATTAATGACTCGGGTGACAAGAACCTAATTCATTCTTTTAAAATTTTGTGCATTTGTACAGTTTTAATTAACCATGAACATTAGCTGCCTCTAAGTGTGTGTTTTCGGGACACCTAAGCAATGGCTGGGTGGTCTTGGAGCTTTCTCCTCTCTTAGGGACTCACTGCCGTAAGAACGGCTACTTCAAGAAGCCAATAAAACTAAGCTTGCCTTTCACTTTATTAGAATTTGCCTCAGAATTAAAACCTGTAACTTAATGTTGAAATGAAACAAACAAGTACTATGAACATATAATACATTAAAGTATGTCTAGATGACAGCTCCAATGCCATTTTCCTAACAGGTTTTAAAGCTAGTCATCGGCCATGTGGCTGTCCTCTCACATGCTCATGGCCCTCCTTTGGTATAATTTCCAACCCTTCACAGGGCTGAGGGCTATAAAGCTCTGATTCTGAGAAGGGAACGAACGTTGCTCTGGTGACCTGCACTGTCCCCTGGGACTGTTCCAGAGTCACAGGTTCTGGTAATGGTTAGTTTCAGTGGCAAGACTTAAATTGAGTCCACTGGCACAGCTTGGCGACTGAATCATCAGATACGACAAAAGCCACTCCTTTCTGCTGTGCCCCATCTGCCTACCTTGAGTTCAACGTAAGGTCCTTTATCTGACAGACCTCATTAGCAGGCTAGAAGGAACGAAAGATGCTATACCAAGGAGCAACCATGCACTAAGTTCCCAAAGGATGGAAGGAAGCAGGTCACGCTACACTTTAGATGACAGCTAGGTACACTGATCCATGTCCCAGCTTCTTAAACTGTGGGTCACAACTTCACATGGGTCCCACTACTAAATGTGAGGGCTGTGAAAAATTTTTGCAACAGAAAAGGTTTCTGAAAAGGAGGTGACCAAAATTCATTTCCCAATCTCAAGTGGAATGATTGCAGTGTGTTTCCGGCAGCACTCAGACACGGATCCGGTAACTGAACCGCAGCCTTGGTTCGAACAAACAACACGGACACTTTGCACTTCACCCTGTGTGTATTTCCTTTCCACCGAGAACACGACATTCAACACCTCAGAGACAGGATTACTGTCTTTACTGAACACCTAAAGTATTCTGTTCTTAGAGAAACATGATGGTTTAAGTGAGAAAAACAAAGACTTTTGACATCCTCCTACCATCATTCCTCAACACACATCAAACCGGCATGTTTTGGATTGTACTGTGTAAGAATATTTGATTTCAGAAATTGGTGTTTGAGTTGCTGTTTTGAGTTTCATTAAAAAAATCATTAAATGATTTTGGCTTGGGATTAGGACAGAATTTCCAACGAGTTCTAGAGGGTCTAAATATACTTGTGCCATTTTGTCCTACATATTTATGTGAAGCAGTGTGCTCCACACTGAGTACAGAATGAAAGCATTGGGTCCCCTTGAAAAGCTCGAAGCTGCTCCACGCCCTGCAGGGCCAACTACCCAGCCAGTAGTTAATTCTTTCTGTGGCAACAAACAAGGCATCCACCTCATTACCATGCACAATGAGTTTTCAGCTTTAATTGATGGCAAAATCACACGAGTGCCAAAGAATTATTTTAAATACATTTTTAATGATTTATTATCAGTAAATGCTTGATTTGAACCTTATAGATCTGTTTTTGAAGGATCTGTGAATTTTTCTTAGGTAAATAGGAGTCACATGGAAAGTTTAAGAGGCCTTGACCTAGATAATGGTTCAGTTGTTCTCCCCACCCACTAATTATGAATTTGGAATCATTAGTTTTGTGCATGGGTATCCAACACTTAGTGTCTCTTGCTTCAAAGCAGGGGTAAATAAGCAGGACAGGATGCCCCAGCAGGCTGGGTAAACAGGCAGCCATCACTAGATACAATCTTTTCGGTTCTGCATGACCATGAGTCTCCCAGTCATCTTCAGGCAAGGCGCCCACAACCTAGACAGGCACCTCTCTGAGGCCCGTGGAGCACACTCAGGCAGAAGGGCGACGTAGAGCCATGGTGCTCTTTTCAGAAAAAGACTGTTCTTAATTTCTCTGATCACATGAAACCCTTATTCTTACTACATTTAAAAACTAAGCTCATCTAGTCATTTCTGCAGATGGATCGAGCTGAGGAAAGATGTGGTTTGCATACAACCCCTTCTCCCATTAACTTCCTTCCTAGGGAAGGCTTCAGTTCTTCAGGGAGCATGGCTGAACAGGGCCAGTAATGTGTCTGGCATGCAGCACTCTACAGAGGCAGAAGTGGAGGCAGACTTTAGCAGCAAGCTTCTTCAAATAAAAATATCCAGACTGCACAAAGAGTGGTGTTCAGGATAAAACAAGAAACCTGTAATGTGATGGAACTTGCAGTCTGAGACAGGATCCTAGATCTGGGCAATGGGTCTCAAACATAATTCATGCACAGCCATCTTGATCATTTAGAAATGCAGTGGCTTCTTGTGTATTGGGCAGTGGCTCTGTACACATTGGGGATGTGGTAAAAAATGACATTAGTTCCCACCTGACTCCACCCAAGTGAGTTCTGGGGTTTGAACATGATTTTCCTATCCCTTAAAACCTGACAAATAACATTATCAAACATCCTCAAGAAAAAGCCATTATAAAATCAGCTTAATCACAGGACAAATTTAGACTGGAGGATAAAACATTCTTCTTCACGTGTGTCTGTGTGTGTGTGTGTGTGTGGTGTGAGTATGGGGGTGGGTGTGCCTGGAGCACATGGGAAGAGATGTGGGGGTCTGGAAAGACTGCTCAGCAGTTAAAAACACTGCTCGTGCAGAGGAACTGAGTTCAGGCTCTGGGACTCACGTAAGGAAGCTCACACAACCTATGATTCTAGTTCTTCTGGCTACTATGGGCAGGCAGGTGCACAGGCGCGCGCGCACACACACACACACACACACACACACACACACACAAACACACACACAAATGTAAAACATTTTCTGAGAAGTCAGAAGACAGTTTTCAGAAGCTGGTTCTCACCTTCTATCACAGGATGCAGGGATGGATGCAGATGGCCACGGAAGTTGGTCCTCAGGGTAAGTGCTTTGATGCACTGAGCTAACTTCTCAGCCCTTTTTGGTTTTGTTTGTTTCATGCAGCCCCAGTTATCTTCAAATTCATTAGATAGCTAAGAATGTTCAGGAACACCTGCCCCTCCTCCCGCTCCTCCCGAGTCAGGTGTATACTACCATACTCAGTGGATGAACTATTCTTCACTGAAGTAAGCCCAGGCTAAAATCATCTCTACACTGATGCTGAGATAAGATGGGTGGAGCACCGCAGTCTGGCAGGAGGGACAAGTGACAGAGAATGACCCACACACAGCCCTGTAGTCCACTAGGGCTTTTCCCATCACAGTAGCATCGAGTACTACTTGCTTTCCATTCATGTGAGAAAATGAGTTTTCTTTGAGGGTTTTATGCAACCAACAATGCATGATCAGGTGACAAGGCTTAAGAGGGCTCCTAACTCTGTCCAGAAAGACATCAAGTTCCTGTGTCACAGCCTGACGCTGAGCAAAGGGGACAGTGGCCACCCATCCCACACACTTACTTAGACTGGGTCTGTTTGGTGATGTTGCGAATGGTGGCACCTTCTTTTCCTATAATGGCTCCAACAAACTGGGTGGGCACCAGCAGGCGCAGCGGCAGGTCACAGGGCTTCTGCTTGGACAAGGATCCTGGAGACGTCTGCCTGGATGAGCCCCGCTGCCCTGGCCCCCGGCGCCCTCGGAGCTGAGGTGAGGGGCTTTGCTGGGCAGCAGTTTCATCTGGGATGTAGGCAACCTTCAAGGTGAAGTTTTCTAACTGGAATCCATTCAGTTTGTCTAAGGCTCTGAAAGTCACAAGAAGCAGAGGTTGGGAAGGAAAGCAGAGACATGGTGAACCTGTACACAGCGGAATCCAGCTCCTCCACTAGGAACTACCAGCCCCGAGCTGATGAATACAGTCCCTGCACTGGACAACTCCTACCAACACCCACCTCCCTAGTCTACGCCTAGGGAGGCCAGCAGGTTCCAAAGGCATACACTTTGCATCTACCAGTGTGAAACAGAACAAGAAATCATGGCAAATTCTTCATTTGGCTAAATCAAGAAGTAGTAGCTTGGAAATACCCCAGAAAAGGAGCCAGGAGCTCCAAGGTAACTTATCCCTCACTCCACCCAAAGGGCTTAGAGAATCAGTGAGCAAACATTCCTACAACCAGAGGACACTGGCTGTCTACACAGTAAGATTCCATGCTGAGCCATGCCCAAATCTCGGGTGGGATTTTGATGTGATCTCAGGGAGGGAAGGAACAGGAAGGAGAGAAGGCAGATGGAAGGAAAGGAAGGAGGGAAGCTACTCTTCTATTCATCCACCCATGACTCTTTGTATCTGCTTGGTGAGAACTTGAGCCTTTGCCCACAGTTTCAACATTATTGTTACATTTATAGGAGACGCACACAATTCAAGCATTCCAGTGGGTTTTAAAAGTAAGTTTATTGCTAGTAGGGGTATGTGGGTGTATGTGACAGTCAGAGAAGGACTCTGTGGAGCCTGTCCTCTCCCCCCTTCTCTTTGTGAGATCTAAGGATCAAAGTTAGGTTTTCAGGCTGCATTGTCTGGAGGCAACGACCTTTACCAGCCGAGTCATCCCACAGTTCCTCCAAACCAACAATTAGGACACGCCAGCACAGGAGTAACTGTCAGGGTCCTGCTTCAGTAACTCTTCATCTTCCACCACAAATACAGATTGATTTTGCCTTTTAAAAAAGTCTGTGAACGTACACTAAGTGTCCTGTCACGTCTGCTCTTGTTTTAATGTAACCTACATTCCACCCCATTACAGTCTAAATTACAAACTTCAGATGGGGAAGCTGAGCGATAAATGTTGCAGTATATGGAGCCAAGATTTCAGGCGTTCAAATACTTGTGCTCTTAAGGTACACCTTTCTAACTCCCTGGAGCACAGCGAAATGTACTGGGGGTAGGGGGGCTCTTCCAGTTTTCCGGGTCATATCCTGTTTGAGCGGTACCTGAGCTCAGCTCCTGCAGGCTCCATGCAGTCATTTCCAGCTTAATTCATTTCCTTACTTGAACATCTACTTTTCAATTCTTAGATGGAAAGAGGAGGAGGATACAAGGTGGTCTTAGCACTAAGAATGGGTCTGAGAATATGGGATGGGAGGCCCAGGCAGGCCCAGGCAGGCCGCCATGAAAGTTCATGCCGTTTTCAGACACAGAATTCTAGGTTTTCCCTTCATTTCCTTGCCCTATGTCCCCTGGCACACAAATGAACCCTTGCCAAGATCTGGAGTTCCAAAATACAGTAGGACCAAGGCGCTCTGTCACTTTTCTCTCATACTTTTGGCTGTGAGCCTAGCCTTTAGTGGCTGAGCCATCTCTCCAGCCTGCTTTTCTCAAGCTGCTAAGCACAGCATCTCTGCAAACAGCTCGCCCTTTGCCTATTTCACAAACATGTGATCTCCAGTGCCCGCTGAAGCCCGGTTGTAGCTATGATATGCAGTGCTCTGTGGCCGACTTTTCTCCCAATGTACCGGGTGGGGGTAACTTCCACAGGATCTTATGTCAGAGGGCATGCTTTACCCAGACACCAGAGGCTGCCTCATCACCAACACCCAGTACCAGGACCTCACAGCTGGTCTTTGCTTTCTCCTTAAGCACGGAGATCAAGGTTATAAAATACATTGCCTGGATCTGCAGGGAGAAAGTGGAGGGTATTAATAAATGGATACCTATCTACTCTACAAAATCGGAGCCTCAACAATTGCAAAGATTTAAAGCTGTTCTGAAGGTCAGAAGAAATCATGAGTCTTCCAGAAACTCAACTAAACGAAAGAATCACAAATCCTTCTACAGACAGAAAAGGAGGCCGTTCACCGTCTGCCCTCCATTATAAAACCGGGCACTGCTGCCTTCAGCAGTTAGCAGGGCCTTACTGTGGGATGAAGCCAGGAAGGTTACAGAAGGGTGAGAGAGAGATACACAGACACCTCCCTCATGGGGATAAACAGAGGGAAGTGTACCTGATCAGATGCTTGTGATCACGTGTATTCTAGATCACGCTAAATACAGACACGTTTCCCAAGAAACAACTCTCTAAACGTGGCAGAAACTATGATTTGTACTATCTACTGCACTGCTTTAAACAGTGTTTCTCTGAAGGAAGGATTCTCCCAGGAAGAAGTGAGAAAGCACAAAAGTGTGGAACCCACTTCAGTCAGGGACCTACACTCTCAGCGCAGGCGACTCTGGGGAGCAAGGAGACAGCAGCTATACCAGGTGCACCCAGCTGTGTGTGTGATGGACACAAGCTAAGTCCCCCCAGACCACAAGGCTCCATGAGATCAGAACCTAAGAGAGTGCGGGAGTCAACCTAACTGCAGAACAGTGGCAGAGCTCCCTACTTTACGTATGGACTTTAAAGCAACTGCTGAAACCTTCCTGTACGAAGTTTGATATCTAGCGCTGTCTGTCATGTGGGGGTGGTCTGCTAAGTGCATGAGGAAAGCCTGTAGTGTTTTCATTAAGCCTCTGTAAGACCTGAGAAAAGAGCTGTCATAACCATTCAAACAGAACTCGGGCACCTCATCCAGAGTGTGTGCTGCTTACACCCTGCTATTCAACAGCTCTTGCGTTAGCTCTGTTGCTATTCTCAATCAGTCACAAGATGCTGAAGGCCAATGAGCCGGCTTACTGAGTGAAGGTGTTTGCCACTTGTAGACACAAAACAGAAGAGAACAGGGTTTGATCCCACTGGAAGACAGCATGAACCCTGGATGTTTTCTCCTGACTTCCACACATGACCAGGCTTTTATGTGCCCTCATACATCCGTACACAAACGGAGGCACAACCTGTGGTGCTTTGAATGTTTGGCCCAGGGAGTGGCACTATTAGGAGGTGTAGCCTTGTTGGAGTAGGTGTGTCATTGTGAGCATGGGCTTTAAGACCCTCGTCCTAGCTGCCTGGAAGCCAGTCTTCTCTAGTGGCCTTCAGATGAAGCTGTAGAACCCTCAGCTCCTCCTGCACCAAGCCTGCCTGGATGCTGCCATGCTCCCACCTTGATGATGTAAGCCAGCTCCAATTAAATGTTGTCCTTGTAAGAGTCGCCTTGACCATGGTGTCTGTTCACAGCAGAAAAACCCTAACTAAGACACAGAGCATAATCACAGGGCAATTGTAAATACATGTAACTTTTAAAATCATGAACTGTGTTTGTCTGGTTTATAATAATTAACTGTATTAAGTTTATTGGGATAACACAAAAGGCCTTCCTAGAAGAGGAAGTTCAACCTGAGGACCAAGAAGAGGGAGAAAAGACTGAAGAAATGATACCCAGGAGTTATTCTCAGTCACACAGTGATGTGAATGACAAAGAGGAGGGATGGCTAAGCAGCGCTCACATTCAGCTTGACTAACACGCTCCATGCTACCTAGAGGGGCCATTTTCTCAATCAGGTATTTGCTGCCCAACGTAAAAAACTAAAGATTAAACTGATGGGCTGTTTCAGCGTCTCGCTAGAACTTTGTACCCAGTGTCTGCCAACTAAGCACACGTCTCCCACAGAACAGTGCTACAGAAAGAACCCATAAGGTCTCTTGCTTTTACTTCTGTACTACTGCTGAGGTACATGCTAACATGCTAACACGACCACCTTTAACCACCTTTGAAAGTCACGAATGCACTTCTCTCCTTGTACCATGATACAGTTTTGATGCTGCCATCAGATGGAATCTTTGGGGGTCGATGGATACAAATAAATAAGGGGACCAAGTAGGACCCTAATCCAACAGAACTATGGCTTCATGAAAAGTGGTAAGACCTGAGCTAGTGTCTTAGTTTTACTGCTGTGAAGAGACACCATGACCCAAGCAACTCTTATAAAGGCAGACATTAAATTATAGCTAGCTTACAGTTTCAGAGCTTAGTCCATTATCCTCAATGGCAGAAAGCATGGCACCATCTAGACAGACATGGTGCTAGACAAGGAGCTAAGAGTGCTGCATCTTTTTTTTCTCTTTTTTATTAGATATTTTCTTTACTTACATTTCAAATGCTATCCCCTTTCCCGATTTCCCCTCTGGAGTCTCCCTATCCCTTCCCCTCTCCCCCAGCCTCTTTGAGTGTTCTCCCACCTACCTGCCTACTCCCTCCCATCTCCCACCCTGGCATTTCCTACATGGAGGCATTGCACCTTCAGAGGACTAAGGGTCTCTCCACTCAATTGATGTCAGATAAAGCCTTTCTCTGATACAAATGCAGGTGGAGCCATGGGTCCCTCCATGTGGTTTAGTCTCTGGGGGCTCTGGGGAGGTCTGGTTGGTTGATATTGTTGTTCTTCCTGTGGGGTTGAAAACCCCTTCAGCTCCTTCAGTTCTTTTTCTAACTCCTCCATTGGAGCCCTGTTTCCAACCCAATGGTTGGTTCACAGGATTTTACTCTATTTCTCAGGCTCTAGGAGAGCCTCTCAGGAGACAGCTATATAAGGCTCCTGTCAGCATGCACTTCTTGGCACTCGCAATATTGTCTGGGTTTGGTGACTATATATAGAATGGATCCCTGGGTGGGGTAGATGACTTTTCCCTCAGCCTCTGCTCCACACTTCGTCTCTGTATTTCCTCCTGTGAGTATTTTGTTCTCCCTTCTAAAAAGAACTGAAGCATCCACTCTTCGGTCTTCCAACTTCTTGAGCTTCATGTGGTCTGTGGATTATATCTTGGGTATTCTGAGCTTTTGGGTTAATATCCACTTATCAGCGAGTGCATGCCATGAATGATCTTTTGTGACTGGGTTACCTCACTCAGGATGATATTTTCTAGTTCCATCCATTTGCCTATGAATTTCATGAAGTCATTGTTTTTAATAGCTGAGTAGTAATCCATTACAGAGATATACCATATTTTCTGTATCCATTCCTTTGTTGAAGGGCATCTGGGTTCTTTCTAGCTTCTGGCTATTATAAGTAAAGCTGCTATGAACATAGTGGAGCATGTGTCCTTGTTATATGTTGGAGCATCTTTTGGGTATATGCCCAGGAGTGGTATAGTTGGGTCCTCAAGTAGTACTATGTCCAATTTTCTGAGGAACCACCTCCAGACTGATTTCCAGAGAGGTTGTCCCAGCTTGCAATCCCACCAACAATGGAGGAGTGCTCCTCTTTCTCCTCATCCTCGCCAGCATCTGTTGTCACCTGAGTTTTTTATCTTAGTCATTTTGACTGGTGTGAGGTAGAATCTCAGGGTTGTTTTGATTTGCATTTCCCTGATGACTAAGGATGTTGAACATTTCTTTAGGTGCTTCTCAGCCATTCGATAATCTTCAGTTGAGAATTCTTTATTTAGCTCTGTCCCCCAATTTTTAATAGGGTTATTTGATTCTCTGGAGTCTAACTTCTTGAGTTCTTTGTATATATTAGATATTAGTCTTCTCTCAGATGTGTAACATTGGTAATGATCTTCTCCCAATCTGTGGATTGCCGTTTTGTCCTATTGACAGTGTCCTTTCCTTACAGAAGCTTTTCAATTTTATGAGGTCCCATTTGTCAACTCTTGATCTTAGAGCATAAGCCATTGGTGTTCTGTTCAGGAAAATTTCCCAGTTTCCATGTGTTCGAGGCTCTTCCCCACTTTTTCTTCTATTAGTTTGAGTGTATCTGGTTTTATGTGGAGGTCCTTGATCCACTTGGACTTGAGCTTTGTACATGGTGATAAGGTGGATGGATTTGCATTCTTCTACATGCTGACCTCCAGTTGAACCAGCACCATTTGTTGAAAATGTCTTTATTCCACTAGACAGTTTTAGCTCCTTTGTCAAAGATCAAGCGACCATAGGTGTGTGGGTTCTGCATCTTGATCTGACTGTAGCCAGGAGAGCCAGACTCTTCCCCCACTGGGTGGAGCTTCCAAGGCCATCCCCACAGTGATGCACTTTCTCCAATAAGGCCACACCTCCTAACAGTGCCGCTTCCCATTAGCCAAGTATATGCAAACCACCATATTTCACTACCTGGCCCCCAAAGGCTTATTCAAACACCTGAGTCTTTGGGGGCCATACCTAGCCATAGCATAATAAAAAATATATTTAGTCCAACTTCAAAAGTCCCCATCTTCTGAGATCCATGCAATTTCTTAATTGTAATTATCTATAAAATAAAAAAAAAAGGCAGATCACATACTTCCAACATTAAAGGATATACATTACCACTCTGAAACATCAGAGTGAGGAAATACTGAACCAAAGCATGACCAAAAGCCAGCTGGGCAAACTCCAAATTCTGCATCTTCATGTCTGATGTCAAAGCACTCTGTAGATCTCCAACTCCCTTCAGTTTTGATGACTGCAAACACTTCATTTCTCTTGGGTTCCACTTCCTGTTAGCAGCTTTCCTCAGCAAGGATTTCATGGTTCTGACATCTCTAATATCTTGGGGTATCCAAGGCAAGTTCAACTTTATACCTTATTGTTTCTGGAATTCACACATGATCTTCTGGGCTCCTCCCAAGGGCTGGCATTACTTTTCTAGCTCTACCCTCTGTAGCACTTTAAGCTCAGGTTGATCCACTTCACTGCTGCTGCTGTTCTTGGTGATCATCCCATGGTACTGCTGTCTCCAATATGCTGAGGTTTTCCACTGCAACTAGGCTCACCAATAGCCTCTCACAGGTTCCCTTCATGGTGACAAGTCCTGGGCCATCAATTGCAACTGAGGCTGCAGTTTCACCAACGGCCTTCTATGGCCGTTCACAGCACCAAACCTCAGCTGTTCTCCATGATCCCTTTATGCCTTCAAATTTAGTACCAGCAGGGTGATTCTTGCACATTACTAAGTCCAGCTGTAGATGAAGTAAACTTTGGCTATCTCTGGAACACGGCTTCTTTGCACTCTCAGAAAACACTCACCAGAAGATTTCACCACAGTGATGCTGGTCTCTTCTCAATCACTGCTAACTTCATAGCTCCAGCTGACCAGCATCACGTGTCCCAGTAACCCCTTCTAATCTTGACTCTAAAGCCAGAGCTACGTGGTCAAAGCTGCTTGCTAGGGCTAGAACATCCCCACCCCCCAGTCCCCTTGTTCTATTAAGGTATCACCAGCTTTCTGTCTTCCGACTCCCTCACTGCCTAAGCTTAGCTATCCTGGAACTTGCTCTGTAGATAGACCTTGAACTCAAGAGATCTGTGTGGCTCTGTCTCCTGAACACAGGATTAAAGGCATGTACCACCACCCCTAAACTTAAGCTTTCTTTACCTGGAACTTTCTCTGTACCAGGCTGGCCTTGTACTCAGAGATCTGCTGGCGTCTGTATCCTAAAATTAAAGGCATGCACCACCATGTCTGGACCTAAGCTCTTTATGGTGACTATGCCTCAAGATCATGATTAAAAGCTCCTGTCATCCCATGTCAATTTGACACACAATCATATCTCTTTGCGTCCAAATGAAAGCAATTACCAGGTCACAGTACAAGTAACCATTGTTCAACTGTAAACATGAGAACAATAAGCTTAGCTGGGTGGGATCCCGCCCCAAAGACACCACTAACTTCATCTGTGTATCTCCTTGAACACAGGATTTAGCTCCACTGCACTTTCTGGTGCCCCTTTAATACTTGACCCATACATTTTGTATTTTTTCTTTCTAAGCTTGCTATTCTTAATTAAATGTTCTTTATGAGAGTAAACCAGAAGAAAAAAAATCTATGCTGGGCTTTTCTGAGACTTACTTTGTCAATGCAATTAGTTGAAATCTCTTTACCTTAACCTCATGTGCACTCTTCAGATGAGGGCAAAAAGCAGCCACATTCTTTACCAAAACATAAAAATTATCTCCAGATTCAAATCAACCTCAGCACCAATATCTTCCAAATTTCTACTCAGGTGGACCATTAAGTCCCACTTAAAGCATTCCATGGATTTTCAAATCCAAAAATCTCAAAATCTAAATTCCTCCAAACAAACAAATAAAAATGGTCAGGCCTATCACAGCAATACCCCAGTGCCTGGTACCAACTTCTGGCTTAAGGTTTTACTGCTGTGAAGAGACATCATGAGCCAAGCAACTCCTATAAAGGCAGACATTTAATTGTAGCTAGCTTACAGTTTTAGACGTTTAATCCATTATCATCATGGCAGGAAGCATGGTGACATCCAGCAGACATGCTAGAGTTCTGCATCTTGATCTGACTGCGACCAGGAGAGACTGACTCTTCCACACTGAGCAGAGCTTCAGAGCCCACCCCCATAGTGACTCACTTCTTCCAACAAGGCCACACCTACCTCAACAAAGTCACACCTCCTCATAGTGCCACTTCCCATTGGCCAAGCATATTCAAAACACCACAGCCAGAATGGTCAGCTTTGCCACAAGAGGTCCTGTACCACTTTGGTACTCTACCTCCATGGCAAGAAAAACCTCATCAGATATAGCTCTGAATCATTTAAGCCTTTATTCCTGTCTGTGGCACTCTGTGGTCGTTGCAGGAAACAGGGTGGCATACCATACCAAAAATTAGAGGTTGATAATAAATTGAGCACAAACTACCAAAGTCCTAGAACACTATTGCATGGATGCAAATCTTAGAGACAAAGCACAATCACTGACCTACAGAGGGCTTTGTGACTAAAGTGTTTATGACTAAAGTGTTACTACAGGAAAAACAAAAACCCAATACCAGAGGCTCAGTCCAGTCAGTAAAGTGCTTGCTGTAGAAGCATGAGCACCTGAATTTGATCCCAGCACCCACAAAAGAAGGCCAAGAACTGGGGCACTACTTGTAATCCCAGCCCAGGGGAAGCTGAACTAGGTGGATCCCTAGCACTCAGCGAGTTCCAGGCCCCAGCAAGAAACTGTGGCTTCAAAAACAAGGTGGTGGCCCAGTGAGATGCCCAGTCTGTCAAGGTTGCTGTCAGGCTGACAATACAAGACCCAGACCCAGGACCTAGAGCGTAGAAAGATGGAAACCAGTCTTGGAAGCTGTCGTCTGACCTCTCCATATACACTAAAGCATATGCATGCATGCACATGTGCAAATAAACAAACATAGTTTACAAAGAAAAAAGCATGCAAACCATTGCAGTAAAACTGACTTTGAAAGCTATAATGTATAGAGTAAGACTAAAGGTGGAAATTTTAACTTCATTTCTGAATGACATGAAATTTGTCTTGTTTGGTCTACTATTTCTTCTTTTGATGTTTTGGGGTTTTTCTTTTTGTTTTTTGTTTGTTTGTTTGTTTGTTTTATTAAGACAGGGTCTTGCTACATAGCTAAGGCTAGCTCAGAACAGTCTTCTGCACTCCTTTCCCATAATATATTGATTTACCTAATTTTTAAGGTCTAACACAGGATTTTCCTCCTCGTAGCCATTAGCCAAGTTATTATTTCTTGTTTGTTTTTGTTTTTTGAGAAGGGGTTTTCTCTGTGTAGCCTTGGCTATTCTAGAATTCAATCCATAGATCAGGCTGGCCGTGAACTCAGGGATCTATCTGCCTCTGCCTCCTGAATGCCAGGACTAAGAGTGTGCACCACTGCCACCCAGTCACATCAAACACTTGTACTGGTAACTCTTTATGAGCTTCCAAAGCAAAGCATGGACAGCTGGGTTTTTGTCTTGGTTTGAGACAGGGTCTCATGTAGAGTGGCTCCCCACTTGCTGTGTACCAAGTATGGCCTGCTGGGATGACAGGGATGTACAGCACCCTAATCTATGCAGTGCTGCAGCCCAAACTCCAAGCACTCTACCAACTGGGCTACATCCTGTATCTGAGCTGTGTTTTCTAATGAAAACAGGCATAAGAACGTATAAGCAAAGGGTGTGTGAGATCAACACACACACACCCCAGTAGGTTCTTTGTCACATACACAAACCCTCCATGGAACAGCATATGAATGCTTTGTCTCTGCCTCTCTGAACCAAGCAGTTTCTTAACAGAAACTTCTCTTTTTAACAGCTTTTGAACTTTTATTTCATTATTCAGTAATTTAAGATTTAAGCCTAAAATAGGTATTGTATTTTTGATACCTGTGCTACGATCTCAGACGTTTCTTAGACACAAGGTGGCAGGAATTTCCAGGGTAGATTCTGTCCTAGACAAAGCTGTATCATAGGACTCCTCTCAAATACAACCTAGGTCTAAAACTGATGGTGCACCAGTACCTAGAGCACAGTTTAGTGAAGAGCAGCTGGGCGATCTTCAGCAGCGGTGAACACGCTGGAGGAACGAACACAATGGCCGTTCACCGGAGCTCTCACCACATTCGAGCTTTTAAGTCAAGTGTTTAAAAGGAACAGTTTAGTTACAGCAGCCTAGTGCATGAGCTAAGAGTATCGGTGATCCCCACTTTAGAGACGAGGATGGGTGGGGAATGGAGCTCAGATAGTAGAATGTTTTGTTTATTCGAGACAGGGTTTCTCTGAGTAGCCCTGGCTGTCCTGAAACTTGCTTTTTAGACCAGGCTGGCCTCAAACTCAAAGATCTGCCTGCCTCTGCCTCCCTAGTGTTGGGACTTAAAAGTGTGCACCACCACCAGATGGTAAAAAAAAAAAAAAAAAAAAAGAGAGATGGTTTTAAAGGAGAGAGAGAGAGAGAGAGAGAGAGAGAGAGACATAAGGGCAGGGCAGGCATCCAGCCATCTCCCCAAACCCCAGGTTTATCTTGTATGTTCCATCCAACAGGATCTTGGCTCTACCAACCATGCACACAGTTCACTGTAAGCACAAGACGCTCCCTCATTGACCTCCTGAGGGTTAAGCCTGTTGCTCACATGATTCTATCATCACAGTTGTAAATGGCTGGACACCCATGGCCTAAAAGGTGGCATTTTCTTGCTCTTCTTACATGGCAGTTGAAGAACACAACTTGTAAAACATTGACTTTATAATCCTACAGTAACATAATGTCCAAGGACTCATAAAAGATGCTGTAACTTAAAGAAAGAAAGAAAGAAAGAAAGAAAGAAAGAAAGAAAGAAAGAAAGAAAGAAAGAAAGAGAAAGAGAAAAGAAAGATACAGACAAGGAAAACTAAGAAGTTTAAACATGTTAAAAGCTGCAGTATCACTAATGAGAATATGTAAAATTTCCACAACCATTTTCTCATGTTAGACTGGCAAGGTTTCAGAAAGCCCGGGGAGAATACAGAGAAGCAGTCACACAACAAGTCTAAGCTCTATGAAAGTCACACAGTTAAAAACAATTCTGGAGCTAGCAGGACGCTCAGTGGGTAAAGGTGTTTTCTGCACAAACCCTCAGAACACACATAAAGGTCTTCACTGACTATGACACAGAACTGACTCTATACAGTCATCCTCTGACTTCTGTGATCATGGAGGTACACACTTCCTCTCTCTTTCCCCCTTTTCTCTCCACCATCCACCTCTAATCAACTTTTAAATAAATGTTCTAATGATACACTCATGTAATATATATCCTTATATATAATTATTTATAATATATAAATATCTATAAAATTATATATATATAACTGGTTTTCTACGCTGTTCATAACTGAAAAATAAGCGAAGTTTTTAAGTACCAAATTTAGAATTAGCTAACTAAAGCATTACATATCCCTATGCACTTAGGGCGATATGATTGCAGAGGCACATTTAAAAATACAAACAGTAGGTTACTGTGAAAGAAGCAAGAAGACCGCCAGTGTCTGCCTCCTTGTGGCCTCTCACAGAGGCCCAGCTCGCCTGCAGCACTGCTGGAAGGGGAGCACTGCACGCATCTCTACTCCCTTGACATCCTGACTCACAGAATAGCACCAAAGTTAAGAGTCCCTTTGAGTCATACAAATTTCCATCTTCCTCCCGGGCGTCTCTTTCCTTTTCTAGTAGTCCAATGACTGCTGCCTTTGGGGAAGAACCTAGCTGAACTCTGAGTAGAAGAGGAGGAGGAATTCGAAGAGGAAGCAGAGGAGGAGGAGGAGGAGAACGTGTTATTTCACGTGACTGTATGCTGTTTGACCCCCTACACTATAATCACAGAAGGTGTGAGCTGCTATGTAACGCCAGAGACTCAACCCCAGCCCCCGAGCATCGTGAGTGGGCATCTTCCCAGCCCCAGTTACTCCTTGACACATGGTTGTGTATTACATCAGGATTTCCCACCAGGCCAGCACTGTCTCCTATGCTACTGTCCATCTCTTCCTCCCCTGGTTGGCCCCTTTGGTCCCACAGTTACTCTTGTATTTTCACATCGTGTATGCAAACACAACCTTACATTTACTATCTAGAACCATAAATAAAAAAGATAACATTCCTCTCTCTCAGGTTAGCTTAATTCAGTTGAACTGAATCCATTTTCCTATAAATATGTAACCATCATTTTATAGCTTTATAAAATCCACCGTGTGTGTCAGGTGTAGTGGCACACTCCTTTGATCCCAACGTTCAGGACCTAGAGGCAGGTGGTCTCTTGAGTTCAAGGCCATCCTGGTCTACAAAGCAGATTCCAGGACAGTCAGGGCTACACAGAGAGACCCTGTCTCAAAAAGACAAAAACAAAACAAAACAACCAAACAAAAAATTTCACTGAATATATATACACACACCCCACTCCTTCCTTGTGCATCCCTGGTTTTGGATACCTCAACCCACTCCAATCCAAGCTATGTGAATAATGCTGGACTAGACATTATGTACAAGTAACATGCTCACCTGTAGTCCTTTGGGTAGGTAATTTTTTATTTCGCAATATTAATTTACCCAGTTCAAAAATATATAAAGTCTTTCCATCTTATGGTGTCTTCAATTTCGAGTGTTTTACATTTTCTCGTATATTTTTTGTTTTTGTTTTCCAGAAAAGCTACATACTTTATATTGTTTTATTTTTCTATCTGACTTTCCTTTCTTTACTTTACATCCCAATCATAGGCCCACCCCCTCCTCTCCTCCATTCCCATCCTCCCACCTTCCTCTCCCTACCACCCCACTTCTCCTCAGAAAAGGAGACCCTCCTCCCTATCCCCTCGACACACAAGCTAAGCATATCCTTCCCCACTGAGGCCAGAAAAGGCATGCAGCAGAGTCTGTGTCAGGGACAGGCCCTGCTCCAATGGTTGGGGAGCCCACATGAAGACCAAGCTGCACATATGTGTAGGGGCCTAGCTCCAGTCCATGTGTGCTCTTTGGTTGGTGGTTCAGTCTTTGTAAGCCCCTATAGGCCCAGATCGTCTCTTGTCCTTGACCCTTGCGGCTTGCTCAATCCTGTTCCCTGACTCTTCCTCAAGGCTCCCTGAGCTCTGACTAATGTTTGGCTGTGGGTCTCTGCCTCTGTTTCCATCAGCTGCTGGATGGAGCCTCTCGGGAGACAACTATGCAGGCTCCTGTCTGCAAGCACAGCAGAGAATCACTGACAGTGTCAGGGGCTGACTCTCTCCCACGGGGTGGGTCTCAAGTTGGGCCAGTCATTGGTTAACTTGCTCTGTTTTTTGTTTTGCTTCCTTGGTTAGGTTTATTCAAAGGTATTTTATTTAGTTAGTTATTGGCTATTGTGGATGGGATTATTTCCCTGGTTTCTTCCTCAGTATGTCTGTCTGTCATTGATATACAGAAAGGCGACTGATTTTTTTTTTTTAATGTTATATTTTTGTGTCTTGCTACTTTGCTCAAAATGGTTATCAGCTTAAGGGTTTCCTGGTAGAGTCTTTACAGTTCTACACGTAGGATAATAAGATCTACCAGTGAGGATTGCTGGACTTCCTTTTGGATTTGTAACCCTTGTCTCTCTCTAGTTTGAGTGCTCTAACAAAGACTTCAAGCACTGTATTAGATAAGAGCAGAGGGTCCAGAGGCTCTTATACTTGGTCTAGTGGAAATGCTATGAGGTTTTCTCCATTTAATATGACAGGGAGACATAATATCGTGGATGAGGCTGAGCTATACCCCTAGTCCTAGCACACTCAGGACTTTCTCATGAAGAGATGTTGGATTTTTGTTAAAAGCCTTTCCCGCTTGTATGGAAATTAATGGTTTCTGTCTTTGAGGTCACTTATATATAAAATTATTGATTTGCACATGTTGAAACATCAATACATGTTTGGAATGGAGCCAAGCTAATCACAGTGAACATCTTTCTGATGCATCACTTAATTATTTTCCAATCGTTTTATTGAGAAATTCTGCATCTATATCCATTAGGAGGAATTATCTCTAACGTTCTCTTTCTGCTGTCTCTTTATCTAGTTTTGGTATGCGGTTAGTACTAGCTTGATAGAGTTTGGTAGTTTTCCTACATTTCCTAATTTATGGACTAGTTTGAGGAGCACTAATCTTCCTCAAACAGATTGTAGAATTCAGCAGTGGATCTGTCTGAGCCTGAACGCTTTGAGCCACTCGACTTTCTTATTAGTATTTCAATCTCATGGGTTGTTACAGAGCTACTTAAAATCTTTATGTTGTCTTAGATTAATTTTGTTTGGTGATAAACATATAGAGGAATGTCCATTTCTGCTAGATTTTCCAACTCACTGGAATATGTGGGATTTTTGTCTTTTAGGTTAACGTCTAATGATTTTAATTTCAATGATGTTATAATGTCTCCTTTTTCAGCTCAACATTTTTTAAATGACTTATTTTCATGTTATGTGCATTGGTGTTTTTCCTGCATGTATGTGTAAGGAACTGGATCTCCTGGAGCTGGGGTTACACAGTTGTGAGCTGCCATGTGAGTGCTGGGAGTTGAACCTGGGTCCTCTAGAACAACAGCCAGTGCTCTGAACCAATGAGCCATCTCTTCAGCCTCTCAATTAAGTCTTAACTTGGTTTTTCTCTGTAGGGCGTGTCTCCTGCAGTCCTTTATGACATCTGGTAGACCTGAGTCTGTGGCCCTGTAGACTGTGGCTCTGACCAGGCTCCCCTAGCTGAACAATGCTTAGTTCTGACGGAAGTTCATTCCCCAAGAGACAATCTGATGGCTAAGTTTCAGTGTGTAGGACACTTGCTCTGGGACTACCCACTTGGTAGGGTCTTTCTAAAAATCTCCTTCTCCAGCAGAGGAACAACTGGCTAGACCGTGCCAGCAACAGGGCTCCAATGAGCTGCTCACTGTCTCCTAAAACATGCAGCACCCAGAGTAGATACTCTCCAGTACCTGGATGGGCCTCCTCCCCTCCCCCTGGAGGTTATCCCTCAAGCTCAACCTGAAATCACACTGTTAAAGATCATTTCCCATTTCTCCTTTAGGGCTTAGGGACGGCCAGGTAGTCCTTCTGACTCTGCCATAGAAAAGACCAGTCTGTTCCAGCTCTACCATGAGGAAGTGAGGCTTCCAGTCACAGTCCTGGCTGCCAGGGACTCTGCACCACCGCTGCTTTCACATCCTAGGCTGAACTATCGAGGGCAGCAGTTTCTGTGGGCCCCTTTTTCTCTCCCACTGCTGGCAAAATTATCATGGGTTGATCCAAAAAGCTGTCAGCTGCAAGTTGCAATGGTTCAGTGTCTGCTCAGTTAGTGAACTGGGTAATCACGACCAACTTCAGAGAGGAAAATGACAACATTTAACTGTTGTTAGTGTAATGCAGTGCTAAAGCACCAAGGGAGAGTAAGGAGGCAAATTACATAACTTGGAAAAATATTCAGGCCCTTATTGCAAATAGGTTGTGATTTAGCTTCACGCATCACTTTCAAATGGTATTAAAGATAAATTAAAAAGGGAATATACCTTAACCTCATGCAGATTTCCAATAGTTGTGCAGATTTAAAAAGGCATTAATTGTAGAGTCAAAACATATAAAATAAGGTTTCCTTTTGTGACCCACCAGCCAGTCTTCAATTTAGGACACCACATAACATGAGTGACTGTAATAACTTAATCTAGTTATAACAGGTAGACAAGGAGTTCCGGGCTGCTTACTGTCTAGCTTGGTCCTTACTGGAATAGGTTACATTTACAACTGCTGTTTCCGAGTCCGTGTTCACTGAGGGAAGAGAAAACAGAGAATTGGTTAGTTTCTTCCCACTTCCTCCCCTTTACGAATTTAAAAGCAATTCAGAAGACAGGTACCTTGCTCACAGCTCTCCACCACTCCATACTGGACTAGTAAACTATCCAGCACCTAGCAGGGAGAGAAAATCGTCAAGTTTTGAGTTTCCCAAGATAGTAAAAGGCAGGAACATGCTCTCAAACCACAAGTCATCGTGATGAAAAAGGATTAACTGGGGCTTTGGATTACAGAACCACAAGGAACACACTCACTGCTTCTCTCTGCTGCCCTGCCTGCCTGTTCCCCATCCCGGCTTTCGCCTTTTTCTGGTGGGTACCTGCCAGCCTCAGCAAACTTGGGAGCAGCTTTGGAGGCACAGGGCAAGAGCATGTTATTTCTCATACACAGATCTTACTTCCTCCATGGATTCAAAGTCATAAGATGGGGCCTCTGTAAAAGAGTTTGATCTGTAAGATGGTCCTTTTCTAAGAACTCCCTTGACAGCTCTACTGAATTCAGCAGGTCAGGTAAGCACAAGGCACACAGCAAACTACAGCACACGTGCAGCAGCTGTCAGCATGCAGACGCTTACAAAGGTGACCATTTCTAGAGCTGAACAAGAGTGAAAACAAACACGAAGCTGTTTCCTGCCTCCTGAGCGTACACTGTCCTGACGGAGAAGCTATTAAGTAGTAATTATAGGTTTATTTTAACAAGAACCGGGGCTCTGTCTCATCGTACAAGCCAGCTTCAACTGCTCTCGGCTTTCCAGACAACCCCCAAAAGATTAAGCAAAATTAGTTTCTATGTATCTACAGCAATTAATTAATTAATTTAATTACTTATTAATTTAATTGCCAAAATATGAAAGGCAGAAGTCCCTGAAGACGTTCTCTGGACCCAGTACACAGAAAACTGTTAAGAGGCATGCTACATGGGGGGGTAAAATAAAAAAAAAGAAAAAAGAGGCATGCTACATTTTCAAGGTAATTTCCTACTTCATCAGTGTTCCTTCCTTCGTAAGCACTTTTCAAAGGCTCCTTCACCTTCTGTAGTATGTTTTGTGCTTCTGCCTACTAGCTGTCTGGGAATGTGCTTTCTTCTTCGAGGAAGGTTGACGTCTAACTTGTTAACAGAATGCTCATTTTTTTTTTCTTTGAGACTTTCCTCGAGTTCATGCTGGCCTCTAACTAGCTATGCAGCTGTGACGTGGATATGCTGAAAGCCGAGGCAGTATAAGGGTGGTTGTGGAGTAGAGGAGCAGGCAGTAAGGGATTATTACCTATTTAATATGTTGACTTAATCATTCTGAGTTCTTCCTGAAAGTAATTTGCTCAGTAATTAAGTATATTATCTCTTAGTTTCTCTCCTGCCACCTCAGCTTTACTACTCCAGAGACAACGAGGCTAACACCTACAGAGGAAACCAGTGAAGCCAACATTCTCCAAAAGTTCTGCTGGCAAAAGGGCCAAGGCTTCCATCTGCAGAGGGTGTATGATGTGCATCTACACATATGTGCATTAGAATATATATATATATATATACACACACACAATGTGAACATACAAGTGCACATATGTGTGCATGTACAAGGAAAACTTGAAGTTTAGGAAATATGTATCACATTTTTACTACATATTATTTTATTATGTTTCACATATCCAAAATAAAACATCCTAGCAGTACTGGCACACATGAGTTCCAGGACAGTCAGGGCTACACAGAGAAACCCTGACTTAAAACAAAAAACAAAACCAAAAACGTCTTGTAACTTAAACATGTTATTCCCAAGAATAAGTAAATGCTACTGGCTTGAATACACTGTATAAAATTTGCCAACTACACTAAAAGTGGCAAGCTTCATGGTATATGAATCATACTCAAATAAGCACGACTTTAAAATAAAACCAAAACCGACAAAACTGTAATCCTAAAAAAAAGAAAGAAAGAATGGAAAAGGGATAAAAAAGGTCCAGCATCAATCTTGGTCTTTAGTTGTGAACAAATTCACAACATAACCAGGCACCATGTGGGAGGCTTATACCCAGCTACAGAGTGGTCTCAGTGGGTCCTTGGTGCCTTAGAAGTTTTATGGACAAATCTGGAGATAATCAACACTCACAGGATGGGGGGAGGTACCAATGGCCTAATCACCCTTCCGACTGGGTGGTGCCTTTAATCCCAGAACCCAGAAGTGAGTTTGAGGCCAGCCTAGTCTACATAGGGAGTTCCAGACCAGTCATGGCTACACAGTAAGACCCTGTCTCAAAAACTTAAGTCAATAAATAAAATTCTCAGAAATGAAATCAGGCCATGTCTGAATATGGTTTTTTTTTTTGGGGGGGGGGTAAATTGCCCCTCTCCAAGTGTCTCCTACTGAGTCGCTCGTCCTATATATTAAGTAGGAAGATGTGCTGTGTGCCTTTGGTTTCTTCTTAGCTGGACTCCTTTTAATTCTATACCGTTGAGTGTTCCCTTCTCTTCCCCCCAAATCCCTTACATATTTCTATAACATCTACCCAAATCTCTCACAAACCAGAATCTATACTTAAGCGGATTTACTTTACTAAAGCTGAATAGGGAATATTTCTTCATGTTTAGTGAAGTTTAAAACCCAACTAAAAGAGACGGAATGCATCAAGACAAGCTAAGCCTCAGCAGTAATGTCTCGGAAGACAGTTTTCCTATTAGGACTTAGGACTTAAAACCTAAAAATATAGAACCTTTGTTTTACATTGTTCACTCAAAAGCATGAATAGTAAAGAAAGTTACATGATAAATGCAAAGATTATTGCTTTCTTGAACATGGTGGTGAAGAGTCAAGATCATGTTGGGCAGTGGTGATGCATGCCTTTAATCTCAGCACTCACAAGGCAGAGGCAAGAGGATCTCAGTGAGTTCAAGGCAGCCTGGTCTATAGAGCAAGTTTCATGATAGCTAGGACTATCAAGATCATTCACAACAGCCTAGAGTAGAAACTACCTCCAGATCTATCAGCTGATGAGTGACAACGAAGAAAACATGGTCTCTCCTATAAAGAATCACCAATTGGTCGTAAAAGGAAGCATTTACATAAACGACAGCATAGGTGAACCTTGAAGATACTACACCCACTGCCAGTAGTCAGGCACACTGTCTGATTCCACCTGTATGAATGTCAAGAATACCAAATCCCACAGAGGCACAAGGCAGACAACTGGCTGCTTAAAGACAGGGGGACAGGGGCTGGGGATTTAGCTCAGTGGTAGAGCGCTTGCCTAGGAAGCGCCAAAGGCCCTGGGTTCGGTCCCAGCTCCGACAAAAAAAAAAAAAAAAAAAAAAAAAAAAAAAAAAAAAAAAAAAAAAAAAAAAAGACAGGGGACAGAGGAAAGTAGCCAGCAACACCTGGAGGTTCTTTCTGCGGTCATAAAACTTTCTCAAGTCACAATGGTGGTTGGAAATAAAGTGACACACTAAAAACCATTGCATTGTGCATGCCTAAAGGGGGATTGCAGAGTACCTGAACTTCATCTCAACAAAGCTGTTGAGTATCACTTATGATCAACAAATGACACAAAATTTGATATATTTTGATATTGCACATTGATGTGTTCCAGTTTCCTTGAGATCAAGAGGATCTTCCATCATGGAGGAAGTTCCTTAAAAGCAAAGGAAAGGAAAGATTCAATAGCTTCAGGAAGTCCCTGAAACTGACCAGACTTACTAGGCCCCTCCCCGACAGAGTAAACAATAACAGCCTCAGATTTAGTAGAGCTGAGCTGCAAACAAGACTCTGAGATCACATCAATTGCCAGGAAGGAGCAGAAACCAGCTAGGCTGCCTCAAAGAGGTTTCTATCAATGAGGCACCTGGATAGGACACTCTCCAATACCCTCCAACCCACTGCGCTGCCTGCAGTCTGTACAGTGTGCTCCTGGTCTCCAGCTTTGTGAGCTGTCACCCATGCTGGGCTGGGCCTTGGTGATGCAGATGTCTTTGAGTCACTTCTGCTCCTGTAAGTAACCTCTCATCCATATTCTTGTAAGCAACCCCAATAAAACTCACTGATTCACCAAGCTAGACTTCGGTGGTATCAGTACTTTGGTCTATTGTGTCTCCAAGAAAAGTTTTGTCACGCAACATGCCTACACACATGAAACATCACAGTCGGTTTCCTCATGTGTCTCCAGCCTCGGAGTGCCCTTTATTTCTATCTGTGCATGATTATCTCAACAGAGAGCTGGGAACATCCATGCAGCTCTAGCTCCTATGTGGTCAGTCTTCCCCTGCTGCCCCAGCCCCACCTCAACAAAACTGTTGCGGCTGATCCCCAGGCACAGGAAGTACAGCACACTCCGGAACAACAGACTGGAAGTCGGTGGCATTTGGAGGGCAGACGGAAACCCAGTGCAATGGAAACTCCATGGAATCTCTGAGAGTGACCCTCGTAAAGACAGGCCATCTTCTATAACCAAGGCCTCAAGTGAAGGGACTGGGATGACAACACAGTCACAAAACCTTCAGCCTCCAGTCTGTCCTGCCTGCAGAGTATGCTGGGATGGGAGTCTAGCAGAACTGTCCTCAAAGAGACCAGAAGACTTCATCCAGCATCAATGATGGGAACAGCTGTGAAGTCCCACAGCCAAACAAACATTAGGCGGGACTCTGCGAGTCCTGCTGAGGAAGGGGAGAAAGGATCAGGAAACCAGAAGGGCAACGACACACCACAAGAACACTGCCCATAGAATCAATTGACCAGGATATATGGGAACTTGAGAGGTCAGGGAAAATGTAGGGGTCTGACCTAGGGGTGTGTGTGTGTGTGTGTGTGTGTGTGTGTGTGTGTGTGTGTGTGTGTTTCATATATATAATGTCTGAGTAGCTTGGTGTTCTTGTGGGGATCCTAACAGTGGGAGCAAGAGCTGTCCATGACTTGTCTACTTCTGGGACTCTTTTCTCCTACTGGGTTCCCTTGTCAAGCCTTGATGTGATGTGTGTGCCTAGTCTCATTGTAGTTTGTTATGCCCCGTTTGGTTGCTGTCCCTGGGAGGCCTGCTATTTTCTGAAGGGGGATGGGGGAGAGACTTGGGGCGGGGGAGGAAAAAGACACTTCAGTCAGTATGTGATATATAAAAAAAGATAATATAATTAAAAAGGCTTTTGTCCTGAGTGCAAAGAAAGCTAATTTTCAGTTCCAATACTAAACTTAGTTTCAGATACTAGGAAAGGCTCACCACAGACACGGGTTACTCCTCCTATCAAAAGAGGAGGGAACCCTGTCCATAGAAGCCACTCTGCAGAAGGAACTTCCTTCAGATGCACCAATGTTTCCTCAGGAATAGGCCTAGAAAGTCTGTTCTTGAATCGAATCTCTGAAAAAACTACATACATAACAAAAAGCACTCATACATTGCAGATGTCAGGAACCATTTCTAGTAAAAACTTACTCAAAAAACAAAATAAAGGTTTCTCATTATTTCTCTAAACTATCACCAACACAATATTTTGGATAAGACTTCTCTTACAGCAAGTCTGAGGACGGCTTTTAGGTTGAGAAGACTTGCCCTCACAGATCATCGGCAGCACAGCACCCTGATCACCGGAATAGCCCTCCTGGGCTTATTTACACAGATATACGGTCCACTGTGGAGTCTTTAGAGCAAAGGCAGACTTCTGGGAACCGTACTTTCACCAGTTGGATCCTCTAAGCAGGTAAAGAGGTGGCACTAGCACCCAGTCCGGTGACTAGAAGCAGGAGTCACCTTCCCAGAAGCCCCACCCACCATCGCTGAGGTCACAAGCGTTCCCTTGTTTCCACTGAGCCACGATGGCTTTAAAAGCTGAGTGAGCAACTCGCACCCTTGCCTCGATCCCTCACACCCTTGCCTCGATCTCGCAAGTCCTGGGAAGTCCCTGGGAAGTCCCTGCAGGACCCACACACGTGACCCGCTCATCCTGTTTCGCATGGACTGCCCTCTGCAGTGCACCAGCTGTCGGTGGTTGTGAACTGTGCTGCGTGGAAGCAGCCCTGTCCATCCATCACTCACTCCACACCGTCCCACAGGGTATCAGCATCTCGTTCTGCAGTTAGATCAACTATGTCAGGGAGGCTTAACAGTGTGGTCAACCCCAGCTGCCAGCTCTGCTGACTTGAATAACTGAGCCCAGAGAAAACGTGGTTTCGAGGAGTGACCACTGAAAGGTCATGGGCTTCTCTCAGGGGTGATGAGATGGTTCTATAATTAGTGGTGGTCACACACTACATGACTGTACATGGTGGTTAATTTTATAAGGTGTGGATTTTACCCCCTTCTTTAAGAGACATTTGTACATGTTTATGTTTACATATCCACACACACTCAGAGGAGCATCCCTTTGCTCATTTTCACACGTGTATATACAGTTCTGTGCTACACCCTTAAATATACTCTTAGTTGCTCTTCCAAATGCCGCTGATGTCTTTCTCCATTGTAGCTGTAGCAGCTGGGGTGGGACTTAAAGTTGCTGGCTGAAGCACGGCCTTTCTCACCTGTATCCCCTGACCATCTGAATAAGTCACGTTGATTGATTATTCTTTTCAAGGGCCTCAGGACTTCTCTAGAGCCAAGTGTTACCATTACCTTTTCCTTTACCTGCCATGAGTCACTGTCCACCCCAACAGAAGAATCTCAGAGACAGGACCGTGGTGACAGTCTGGCCCCTTCCAGGCTTCGGCCCCTAAACCCAAAGATGAGAGACTGGAGAATTCTACTGTTAGCCAGTGTGGTGGCACAAACCTCTAGTTCTTGAATTTGACAAGCTTTGACATGAGGACTGTGATTCAGGAACTAACTGAACTACATGGTAAGACCTTATCTAAAAAAAAAACCCTAAAAGTCAAACAATTCAGAACCCACTAACTTAGTCCTTAACTACCAGCAAAGAACCAACATTGCCCCCGGAAAAGGGGATGGGTGGAAGCAGAGCCTAGTCATGGGGGTGGCGCAGCGGCAGGGCCTAGTCATGGCGGGTGGCTCAGTGGCAGGGCCCTTGCCTGGCATGTGAGAGGCCCTGAGTTCAAGTGAAAGATGTCCAGTTACAATCCTCACAAAACTCTGGGTAAAATCACTCTTCTTTCACCCAGTGAGACTCTGTTGAAGAAAACTAATTTCTCATCTGCGAGCGGTTATCAGTTGTAGATAGCTTCTAGGTTAGAGATGGGGGCTTGTGTCCACTTCCACTCTCAGCACTGGGACCCATGCAGACTCTGCGAGGCAGGTTCTCTCACTGGCTTGGACTGGCAGGCGAGCAAACCCCACTGACCTTCCTGTCTCTGTCTTTCCAGTGCTGACGATACCCACATACGCCACCAAGTGGGCATTTTACACAGGACAGAGCAAACTTGTCCACGCTTCGGAGGCAAACACCAAACTGCCTTCTCCAGACCTGCTTAAAGGCGTAACCAAACAGCAAACACAGAAAGATAATGAGTTGACCTCCAAAGTCAGCACTGTCAGGAGCGATTCCCACAGATGAACGCCTTGTGATCACGCACACAGGAATACTACTGAGAGAAGGGACACTCAGCATCCCTCTGTGCTAGAACTGAGTTTAGCATAAGGAGGTCTCAGTGTTGCATCTAACAAGTTTAGTTAAAAGTATCAGACCACCGAAATACACAACTGGGTACCATTTAAAATGCACCAGTAGTTAGGAAAATCACAGCAGCTCCAATTATAAAAAGACAAGGAAAACTAACAGGCCCAAGAGATCTCAGCTAATAAATATTAGAGCAATGCACAGAAGAGCCCAGAAAGAAACTACAGAAACACCTGTAGTGGCTCATGCCAGTTGTTCTAGGAGAGAGAAGCAGGAGGATTGCTGTGAGTTCAATGGTTAGCCTGAGCTTCCACGTGAGACTGTTTCAAACATTCACAGGGCACACTCGCACACACACACGCACACACGCACGCACACGCACACACACGCACGCACACACACAGCAATTTAACAAGTAAAAAGAAAAAGCCAGTTACACAGATATGTGGTGATGCACATCTGTGATTCCAGCCTTCAAAAGGCTGAGGCAGGAGAATAGGGGGTTGGAAGCTAGCCTGGACAAAACGTCGAGAAGCTATTCCTTATGGTTGATGCACTAACTTCATTTCTGCTTAGTCAGCATTAAAGAACTCATCCAGAATGTAAGTGAAGGTGGGTGCAGACATGTTCACTGACAGGCCAATTGCTGGAATGAGACTAAAAATCACTCGCATAGGCAGCAATGTGGAGTGCTTTCTGTAATTACAAACCACACAGAGAACGTGGTAATTAACAATCACCATAAGACTTAGAGGCCAAGTACACTTTTAAAGTGTTAGAACCGACCGTCAGCTGGGCCTGCTGGTACAGACGTGGCCAGCCCAGAACTTGAGAGATCCTATCACCAACTAAAATGAGAGCAACTGCGAGGCCCCTGGTCCACTGCCCAGTACTGACCCCAAAGTTTCCCAGAATGCTTCGGGAAAATGAAGATGGCCACAGGAAAGGATGTCTACAGACAATTATGAATTGAGGGATGTGTACATAGGGTGTTTAAAGAACTCGGACACCCCAAATTTTCCTGTATCACTCAAACACTGCTAGTAGGAATATAAATTGATTCAACCATTTTAGAAATCAGTGTGTTAGCTCCTCGAGAAGCTACCACACACCTCCCCAATCCCATCTTTAGGTGCACACACCCTTCTAACTGAAAATCTCTCCTCACCACACACAAGCACCCAATGTTCCCAGGAGCACACACACTAGCTGTACAGCTGTGTGGCCAAGGGAAGACTGCATGTGGTACACTCACACAGCAGTAGTCTTTCTAGTCATGAGGCATAATGTACATGCTAAAACATGGCACCCTGAAAGACTATGCTAAACGATACCAACATGAGCACTGGTGGTGCCAGGACTCCAGAAACTGCAAACACTTAGCTACCCTGGTTACACAGGTACCCTGGGACCATGCTTACAACAGCAAACCAAACAACAAGCGCCGGCAAGCAAGGCCACCATGAATAACTCCATTTACATCAAATATCAGAACAGGCAGTCTATAAAGGCAAAGAGTATGCCAGTGTCTCTGTGATCTAGGAAGAGGTGGGCAAAAAGCAAGGAGAGAATGATAGGAACCACAGTGACGTTAGGGGACAATGAAATATTCTGAAATTAACAGTGATGTTTCCAACCCTGGGAATACTCTTTCAAATCCATTGTATTGTGTACTCTACAGGGTAAAATTTATACTCTATGAATTATGGCTCAATTTTAAAAATCTAATAAAGGCATAAAATACAACATGCTTGACCATGCTAAGAAACTGAGTCCCTTAACAGTATTACTCTAGAAAAAAATAAAATGAAAACATAAATTATATAGGTTCTACTGACTTTCAGAAATTGTTTGTTTTAAGAAATAAAGAATGCCAAGAAAACAGGTGTGGGGCCTGGAGAGATGGCTCAGCGGTTAAGAGCACTCACTAACTGCTCTTCCAGAGGTCCTGAGTTCAATTCCCAGCAACCACATGGTGGCTCACAACCATCTGTAATGGAACCTCTTCTGGTGTGTCTGAAGACAGCTGCAGTATACTCATAGAAATAAATCTTTAAACAAAAAAAAAAAAAAGAAAAGAAAAGAAAAAAAGAAAAAGAGAAAATAGGTGTGTCTTTCTTATTTTTAAGGTTCTCCCTGAAGAAGTGAAGCAGGCAAGCACAAGGAATAGATTAGCAATCTAGGACTCCACTTGGCTGGGACATACCACTCTCCTAAGGATCTACCTACACCAGCTGCACATAATACTCTGGAAAGTGGAGTAAGTTTTCCATACACGCTATCAAAATACAAACTGTGCCCCCGTTTTTGGTATAAAGTTTTTATCCAGATGTATTTCTTAAGATTCCTGGTACAAAAAATAGGATACTGAATGCAGTAAGCAAAATGCTTGTTTACCTAAACATTAAGTGACCATACTCCTGATTGCTTCTTCTCATTTGTACTATTGCTTCATTTTGAATATGAGCTTTTAGTTCAATCCCTTGAATAAGGAGCAGAAACCTAGAAGCGCTCAGCTCAGATCCCTGAGCACACAGGCAAAAGAACCACGATGAGCCAGGCAGAACAACACACAGAAATGACTTGGAAATCAGTAGAAAAGAGAAAGCTGCTTACCGCATCACCTATTGGAGTACTGAGCTCACAGCACCCACTGGAGTACTGAGCACATATCACCCATTGGAGTACTGAGTAAACTACTGAGACAAGGCCTGGTTTACACAGGTCCAGTGGAATCTCTCCCCTTCACAGCATTTGTCTCCCATGATAAGTTCACCCACATTTCCTAAGAAGTCAAACTCCTTTGTAACTTGTGGACATGAGTGCTAGGAATTAAACCCAGATCTGGAAGAGCAGCTAGCACTCCTAACTGCAGAGTCACCTCTCCAGCCTCTTCTTTCCTTTTTCTGCTTGGTTTTTTTTTGTTTTTTTTTTTCTTCTTGGTTGTTTGTTTGTTTTGTGTTTTTTAAGAGCCTCACATTTATGGCTCAGACTAGCCAGGGACTGATGATTCTCCTGCCTCCCAAGTGCTGGAATTAGACCAGTGCCACTATGCCTAGCTTTACCATAATGCTTACAATTTGAAATTTACCTAGTATATTTAATGAACATGTGTACATGTGTTTGCACTCACACACACATGTACGCGCGCACATGCACAAGCTGTGCCAAAAAAAAAAAAAAAAAGGCCCTTGGGTAAGACAACTCCATAGATATTTAGGTCAAAATACTTATTTTTTTTTCCTTTTTTTTGGAGCTGGGGACTGAACCCAGGGCCTTGTGCTTGCTAGGCAAGCGCTCTACTACTGAGCTAAATCCCCAACCCCGGTCAAAATACTTATTATGAGGACTCTGGGACTACATTTAATTTCCGAGGTCTGTTTCCCAAAAAACAAGAAACTCATTCTATTACAAACTAGATTCTAAGTCTGAAATCAGTGCACAAGGAGGCCTGGCTGCTAGCTGGGGTTGCTAGCAATCTTGGGCACTCATCTGGTTCTGCTTTAAAAACTTTAGAGTCTTTCTGGCTTGTTGGGAGGGGATGAGAAATCCACAAACTTTAATGAGGTCCAAGGTTGCGATCAAGTATTACAGCCTCAACTCTCATCTACTCCCCACTGAATCCTCACTAACATCTTTACCTAGAACACTCGGTAGAGCTCTTGACTCTGGAGTGCAGCCCATTACCTCATTCCGGCTAACCACTCTACTGTGTTCTGGCCTGGTCTCATCAGGACTGACGTCATTAGCACCTGCAACATGACTGCTACTGTGTGAGAAGAGGGACAGTTGGACAAAGGCATGGCATGACTGCAAAGACAGACTATGGTGGGCGTGGCCATGGCTAAGAGATAAAGGGCAACTCCAGGTCACCTGTGCCACCATTTGGGGTTGCTATCTCCAGAATGCTGAGAGAATGAATGTGTTGCTTAAGGCCTCTTGCCTTGTGGACACAACCATCACCTTCTCAATCTGCACAGTATCTACCTTGAACCTAGCTGAGGGGCTTGTCTGAGCAAAATCCAACAGGTCTTTCACTGTCCATGTCTGGGTAAGCGTCCTTGCTTCCGTGCTGTCTAGAACAAGCTGCTCAGACAGTTACACTTGAAGGCTCTAAAGGCGGGAGAGACTCTCCATTCACCGCTACACACCGTTAGTCAATCACGCACCATGGGAATTCAGTCATCCAACTATCCCAGTGTGGATGCTAACCATGTCCTCAAGATGTAGGACGTGCTTCAAAGAGGAAAGGCCTCTGCCCAGTCAGACAGCAGAGAGGCCCTGGTTCCAGTCAGCACGCACACGGTGACTCACGGCTGTGTGTAACTTCAGTTCTAAGGGCTCCAACACACTCTCTGGCCTCCTGGGTCAGCACACACACACAAATATACCTGAAGCCAAAACACCCACACATAAACTGAAAAGAAAAGGAGTTAACAATCAAAGGAGGTTGCAGGGGGAGGGAAAGATTGGAATTATGCCCTAAAATACAAAATAGAATGGCCTCAAGCCCAAATGACTACACAGAGTAGACTCATGGACAAGTAGCTCTCGCAAGATCCTGGGCTCTCGGTCCAAACACTGAGGAGGACAAGGCAATCTTAACTGCTAAGCCACCTCTCCAGGCCTGCAGTGACATTCTTCCAGGTCTGTGGGAAGGCAAGGAAGGTGGCTTTACTCCAAACACTCTAGCTTCACTGCTTCAACCCCTCTTCCAGGAGAGCAGGACTGCTATGGAGTGGCAAGCTGTGCGGCAGCAGTGTCCGTCCACTCGATAGACTAATGGTGGCGTTTTCTCTCAAATGTATAAGCTCAGACTAGCCAGGAGAGAAACCTCAGTTAACTCCAACTAAGACCCTCTACACCATCTTCGACACTGCTAAAACTGTCAAGGTCATCAAAACATTGAGTCAAGAGACTGCCACAGCAGCAGGAAGCAGGAGAAACCGCAGCTGCACACAGTACAGGTCCTGCACAGGACCCTAGAGCAAGCAGCAAAACAGAATGGCCTCAGGCACAAATGATGCACAGAATAGATGGCATGATCTTCAGGCATCGGCTTCACTATAAGGTTGATAACACAGGTTCCCAGTGTGCTGGCAGGTACACCCCACTGAAGCGGCCTGTCAGGGACAAGACTGGGTCTGAAGTGCATGGGAAGCCTCTCTATTTGCTTTCGTTTTTCTGTAAATAGCCAGCCATTCTGAAATGCAAACTTCATTTCAAAAGAGGAATACAGCGCCAGTACACGCTGCAATGTGCATGAACCCTGAAGAAAAACTAAGGGAAAAGACTCACCACAAAATAGTGCAGTTTATAAAATGTCGAGAATACAGAAACCTATGGAAATAGAAGGTGAACTTCCCAGCGTTGGGAAGAGAAGGAAGCAGGAAGAGGGTACTTACTGGTAAGGCTCTTGGGGTAATGAAACCTTCTAAAGCTAGACAATGGTGCTCTACCACAACTCAGCGGACACACCAGGAGTCACTGAATGGTGTGCATTTGGAGCCAGCAGGATGGCTCGGCTCAGAGACAGCTCGCCACTGAGGCCTACTGACCTATATTCAACCATGTATGCTCTGATCTCCATATGTCACACACACACACACACACACACACTATACACAATAAGTAATAAAAAAAGTTAGGTGATTTTTATGACATATGAATTTCCTAATAAAGCTGTCATCAACACAAAACGAAATTCAGCAAATTAGAAAAGCTAATGTTAAAATACCAAGTACATGTGTGGGATGGATCTCCTGGTGAGTGTAGGTAGCACTGCTCTGGAAGACAGTTTTGACTGTTTCCTTCCTTAAATAAATGACAAGAGAAAGGAAAAAAGGAGAAACATTACATCAGTTTTGCATCCTTATTGCATCACCCCATTTTGCTCAGCTTGATGATGTACCAGGGTTAGCTGAATGCTGACCAACTATTGTTCTCACCACACAACTTTCATTTGAAAGCTTTAAGATCTCTGTGCATGCACGCACGCACGCGCGCGCGCACACACACACACACACACACACACACACACACACACACACACACATGCACGCACACACAGAGTCACCCCAGGGACCCTGTCCCTGCCTTCCCAGTGCTGAGATTACACTTGGGAGCCATGCCCTGCTTTGTGATGTGGGGTCCACATTGATGCTCACCCAGGAAGCGCTTTCTCACCTAAGCTCTCCCCAGTCTCCTTCAGATCTTTGAATGACACGTTCTCCTTTGCACCCATGATGCGTGACTCTAAGGAGGGCATCTGCCACCCTTTACCCACCATCATAAAGTTCTTTGTGGGTTTCACTGAGGGTTCATGTCTGAAGAGGTTAACTGTCACACTGTCCTGAGAGCCTTTCCAAAAGCCTTCTGCTTTGTGTGAGGTGGTGGCAGCCATCCTTGTCTTCATCATCATTATCACCATCTTCATCATTGTCATCATCATCTTTGTCACCATCATCGAGACAGGAACTATATAATCTAGGGTCCTGACCTTATTAAGTATGCCAGGCTACCTACAAATTAGTGATCTTCCTAAATACTCTTCCTACACTGAGATGTCAGTATTTATCCATTCCTCCATCACTACCTGTGCTCCAGGTGTCACTACTCACATGGATCTCTGTGTAAGCACAGATTTCTGGTTTCCTTTGTGATTGATGCTTCTTTGTTCCCCTAGAAGCCATGTACTTATTCCTGCCTTCTCTCCTCGGTTGGGGCATATAAAAAAAAAAAACCCTTCCCAGTTGTTCAAAGGCCCACATCTCTTTCATATTATTAGTTCAATCTACAAACCCTCAAACACTAAATATACATTGATAAGGGGGAAAAGATTTTCCTCAGCCTCCCAAGTGCTGGGATTAAAACATATTCCCTTGCACATGAGACTTCCATTGATTACAGCTAGCTGTTAGGCACTAAGAATGTTTGAGTAAGGGGTTGGGGATTTAGCTCAGTGGTAGAGCACTTGCCTAGGAAGCGCAAGGCCCTGGGTTCGGTCCCCAGCTCCGAAAAAAAGAACCAAAAAAAAAAAAGAAAAAAAAAAAAAAGAATGTTTGAGTAAGCGCATGCTTGCCTCGTGCCTGTAAAATGCTTGTCATACAAGTGTGAGACTAGAACCCAAAACCCAGGTAAAGTTCAGTGGTGAGGAGGAGAGAGACAGAAGATGTCCCGAGTTCTCAGGCCAGCTAGAGCACCCCATCGACAGCGAGTCTCAGAGAAGGTGGAAGGCAGGGACCAACACCAGAGGTCCTCTGACCCACGTGGAGTGGCATGGCCTGGCCTACACATACTCCAAAGCACACACACAGCATGAGCACACACACGAGCTACAATTGTGAGACTGTAAGGGTGAGCCATGGATGTCGAGGTCCTTTAGACGAAAATGTTTTTAATTTGTCAAAAAAAAAAAAAAAAAAAAACAAAAACCACAGATTGGAAATAACTACTTCTCAAAAAATGAAGCAACTTAGAACCACTACAACTGTGTAATATGCATGGCCTGTGGGGGAAGGCAGGGAAACAAAGTTAAAAATTAATAAGAAGTCAGTGATAATACTCTAAAATTATACAATACGGTAGAGGTGACCCTTCAGCTCGGTAGCAATCACTCCAAACTAAACCTGCTTGGCAAGGGCCTCAGACTCTGCCATGCACTGCAAAGTTCTGTCTCCTGGAGCAAAGGGGCGGTGGAGCAAAGGTCCTCTTTCTAAACAAACACTGGCTAAACACCAAGTCAGATAAAATTCCTATGAGAGAGACACAAAGCTGTGACTGATAAAGGATCTGCCCACGGTGTGTCAAGCCAGGAGAACCGAATGCAATGAAGTCACACCATTAATAGGAAAGAGATGAAGACGATTATTACAAATCGGAACTGTCTGCTCAGCTGACGCTCAGCCCAGAGTGTCTGGAGTCACTGGACGACGTCTGCTCAGAAGAGCAGTGACGGACATAGGCTTGGGAGGGCTTAACGCAAATCCACCTGAAGAAGCTGCGTGTGGGGGCAGCCTTTTTAGTAACACAGCCGCAAGGAGTGTCCCTCAGCGATGCTTCAGACTCTTTGTGAGTCACTTCAACACTGGAGTCAGGAGCTGCCTTCAAAGACCAAGTTTAGTATCAAGGCAAACTACTATCCCAAAGTCTAACCGGGGCTGGCTTGGTGGCTCGGTGGGCAAAGCACTTGCCACACTAACCTGACGGCCAAAGTTCAATCCCTGGGACTTACACTACTAAAAGAAGATGGACAGAGAAAAGTTGCCCTCTGACCCTCAAACACAAAGAAGAAGCAATAACCAAATGTACAGGAGATGAAAATGTACAGGACAGCATGTCCCATGACAGCCAAAGCTCACACAGCTTACACTGTGAATCGAGTCTGCCCCCCAAAACCCAAACGAAAATTACCTAAAAAGAGTTTTACCTCTATACCAATAAAACTCGAGACAACAAATTTATATTCTGTTGCTTTATACTCATCTTCTCTGCACACAGAAACATAGGGATTACAAGTACGTGTGCACGCGCACCAAGCTCGGGAACTGTCCTCGCAGGTGAGGCCCCAGCTTCATCCCTCACCCTCATGGTGGCATGCTTGTCCTCTCAGCACTGGGGAGACAGGGACAGGAGGAGGATCCCTAGGGCTCACTGGCCAGAGCCTGTCCTGACTAAAAACCTCGAACCAGAGAGAGACCCTGTATCAAAAACCACAGAAGACAGTTCCTGAGGTGGGGCACCTACATACCTCTGGCCTCTACTTACACACCCACATTCACAAACACACACACACACACACACACACACACACACACACACACACACACACGTGAACGCACAAACATGTGTACATATGCGTGCACGCAAAAGCAATAAATAAAAGCAGCCTATGATAGGGCTGAAAAAGTTTCTGGCCAAGATGAGTTCTTTGAGAACCGACTGACCTACATCTGGCATCCTTCCATGTTCTTTGGAAACAACATGGGGGGGAACTACAACCCTTGTCCCCAAACCCTGGAGTCTGCAAGGTAGAGACAAAGGTCAGAAGGCAGTAAAAATATAAAAAGCAGCAACTGCTACCACAGTGCCGTGGGGGGGAAATGCTGGAGACACCTGACCCAGGCACAGCCAGAAGATAAATGAAGGCTTTGTGGAAGAAATGACAGGTATCGTGGGAACAAAACAGTAAGAGGATTTGAGAGAGGTGGACAGACGTAGAGGGATTCCTGGCAGACAGTGCTAAGAGCTTCAAAATGAAGTGTGAGGTGGGGTTAAGGAAACAGTTCGTCTACACAGCAGGACACACGGACACTGGTCAAAAGCAAGCAGCCAGAGGAGCTGATGAACTCAGAATGCACACACCTGAGCCTGTGTCATGTGCTTGTTCTCATGGTGGCCTTGCAGAGATTGTCTTGCTGACAATCCCTTTGCACAGACAGGAAAGGGTTCTGCAATGTTCTGTCCCTTTGCCCAAAATGTCAGTCAGTATAGGGCTGTCCTCAAAGTCCCAAGGCTCCACTCCGCACTCCGGGGCTTGATAATGTGTAGCAGGGAAACTCTACCACCCTGGCTCACGTACTTGAAACTACTGTGGAGATTTACATGGAGAATATGCGAGGCCTGGGGAACAGTGCGTGTCTGAATAAAGACATTGGTTGGTTCCTTTGTGCAGTCCAGAGGCACTGACTTGGGTAAGATCCCCAAGCAGTCTCATGCAGATAAAGGCGTCTGCTGCAGCCTGCTTGCAGGAGTTCCACTGTCAGACCCACACAACGGAAGGAGAGAACCAACCCTACAAGTTGTTCTCTGACTTCCACATTCCCAGTGCGGCACAGTCTGAGCATGCATGCACAAACAAACACAAATAAATAAATAAATAAATAAATAAATAAATAAATAAATAAATAAATAATATTTTTTAAAGAGAACCCTGGGCAGTGTTGCCTTCCTAGAACGCCAGCACATGTTTGTTTGTTGATACCCTGGCTGGCCTGAACTGGCCATATAGACTAGGCTGGACTCCTGGCTTACAGAGACCAGTCTACCTCTGCCCTAGACTCCTGGTATTAAAGGCATGCACCACACCCAGCTGAGAGGGGTTGGAGTGGGGTGGGGGTGGGGAGAGACAAGAGAGCACCAGCTCTAAACTGGCTCCAGTGGAACCCCAGATCAAAGGCCCTGGCACCACCTCAGCAGTAAGGACTGCATCTGTCTCCCAATCTTCAAAGGGGATCAGCTGCAGACAGGCCCTGCTCATCCTCCAAGGATGTTGGGAGTGTTGGAGTGACATTCCAAGTCTGCTGGAGTGCATTTCCTCTAAGTGGTGTGACACGATGTGACATTTACCCTGCACAGAGATCCCTCTAGGTTCTGGAAAACATCTTCTTTATGCCTTTCCCTGACTACATTTCCCACTCTTGGGGTTTACGTGATATTTAAGTGCTAACTGCACTGTGGCCCTGCAGTGTTCCCAGAGTGACAGGTCTCACACAACTGCCTACGACTTCCCCAAACCAGGGATGCCCTCTCCTACAGCAAAGGGTTCTGGAGGTATAATCAAGGTCCTAGTGTTCAGGGAATCATACGGCTCATCCAGGAGGGCTTGATGTGACTACAGGAGTTCTTGTCCAGGACAAGAAACGTTGGTAAAAATCAGAAGGCTCAGGCTGGAGATGGTTCAGCAGTTAGGAGCACTGTCTGCTCTTCCAGAGGTCCTGAGTTCAATTCCCAGCAATCACATGGTGGCTCACAACCATCTGTAATGGGATCCGATGCCCTCTTCTGGTGTGTCTGAAGACAGTTACAATGTACTTATATAAATAAAATTCAAAAATAAAAATTAAAAATAAAAATAAAAAAGAAGGCTCTGAGAGAAGAGACAGATAGGATGTAGTCTGAAGATGAGGAAGAGACCATGAGCAAAGGAAGACAGGCAGCTTCAAACCTGTGCAAGTAAGACTCCTTACACTCACCCAGCCCTACTGACATCCACTCGGGGTTCAAGCCTTTGGCTGCCATAGCTGCCCAAGAATTAACTTCTGTTGCTTTAGTGTTTGAGACTGTCCCTGACCCATAGGAGACACTATACCTCGTACTCTTTTACATGAGCACAGGATAGAAAACATTCTAAATCTCCAGCCACCAAAACTGCAACAACCTGAAGGTTTAGCTGTGGTAGGCTTCTTGTGCCTTGTCCTGTTCAAGCACAATGGAAGTTATGGTGATGGGACCTTTGGGAGGTGACTAGGTCAAGAGGGCAAAGCTTCAGGGTAGGATGGGTACCGATAAAAGGGGGGGGGCAGAAAGCTCCTTAACCACTTGCTGTCCATGGACCAGGGAACCAGGAGCAGGCCTGGCTGGACTTGATCTGCTGGTGCCTTTGTCATTAGACTTCCCAGGCTCCTGACTGAACAGCAGTGTGTGTGGTGTTTATGAGCACTGGTCCACTGTAATTTACACAGCAACTCAGAAGGACCCGGCCAAATACCTAGATGTAAAAGCACTTCAATCACTACCCCTGGGTCTAACCATAAACACCTACAGCCAACCATCCAACACCATGGGGAATGACCCAGGGTGAACCAAGGCATATGTCACAACTACCACAGTTTTAGGTCTGGGCAGAAGGCTCTGCGGGCAAAGCTTACAAGTATGAGAGCAGAAACTGTGATTCCTAGAACATATTTGAAGTGCAGGGTAGGACCTGTGATCCCAGGGAACAAGAGGAAAGGAAAGGATCTCCTGGACAAGCGAGAGCAGTGGTTCTCAACCTGCTGGCTGTGACCCCCATGGGATCCTACATATCAGATATTTACAATACAATTCATAACAATAAGAAATCACAGTTAAGAAGTAGCAATGAAACAATTTTATGATTGGGGTCACCACAATATGAAGAACTGAATTAAAGAGTCAAAGTTGAGAACCACTGAGCTATACCAACTAAAATGGTGAGCTCTGGGTTCAGTGGGAGACCCCAGTTCTATACATAAGGAAGACACCCAATGTCAGCCTTCAACTTGGACCCACACACACGCTCTCTCTGTCTTCTCTCCCCCCTCCCCCCCTCCTCTCCTCTCTCTCTCTCTCTCTCTCTCTCTCTCTCTCTCTCTCTCACACACACACACACACACACACACACACACACACACATACACACACACACACACACACACAGGCAAAATATTCATATAAAACAAAATAGTCTTAACCAGGAGGTAGCACAGGTCAATTGGGACGATTTCTAAAGGCACAACAACCAAAACCCAAACTCGACTGTGGAATAAATCTGGGTGTTTCTGGTGCTGCACTGCAGCCTTGGCTCTGAACACACAGTGTGCACTGTGCAAACCCCAACGCCCAGTATGGATGAATGCTGCTTATAACACCCAAGCTCAGATTTGAGCCTATTCTGTGTTATGACTTGAAGTGTTTTTACTGGACATGCAAAGTTTTCAGTTCTTACAAAAGCATAATAGTTTAACTATAGAAAAAAAATTTTTTAAAAATTTTTCAGATTGTCATTCTTTGGCATGTATCAAATTCAGGTGTCTTTGAGTTGTACTTTGTATATTTAAATATTTGGTGTTAAAAATTACCAATTGAGGGCTGGGCATTTAGCTCAGTGGTAAATGTGCTTAGCATGTGCAGCACACTGGGTTCGGTCAGCACCCACCCACCCCCCAAAATATGCAACTTGGATCAATAACTTGAATTTCTTTTTCTTTTTTCCTTCTTTCTTTCTAAGATCTTTAAGTGAATTTTGACTTGCTACTAGGCACCGGAATTTCCAGCTATTTTTCAAATACTTTTTGTCTACATGTTTGTATGTCCACGCATGTATGCAGATGCACATTTAAGTGTGTATGTGCATGTATGCGTGCACTCGTGACTTCCTCATTTATTTCCCACACAGGTTTTTACATGATGAATTAGCTAATTTTCTGTTGGTGGGTTTATTTGCACTTAGTGTTCTCCAAGGGGTTAGAGTCCATAAGGGCTCAGGGCTAAGGCCCAACATCTTGAACTGCAAGCAGGAGTCAGAGAAAGCCAACTCCTGCCCTCTCAGGGCCTTCACACAGGGGACTCCCCCTGCCACAAGTGTCCTGACCTCATGCACAACAACCCAATCTCCTCTACCTTTTGTGCACCTAAACCCAGCACCGCATGGATGCTGCTGCCAAGTTTGGCTGTGAGCTTGGGATGGACACTGGCTGGCTATGACCACATAGCGTCAGCTTGTGTGTAGTGAAGCAAACTGGAAGCTTAGCTGGGTGGGAGCCTTCCCTGGAGGCGCCCTTCCCACTGCTCCAGTGGAGGTCACACCTCTCCTGCTAACCTCTAGCAGTGGCAGCCTCTCCTCTAGCACGAGCCTTGGCTATAACAACAAGCTGGCCAGGGTTCTTTTCCTCCCCAAGCTGTCCATTCTGTAGCTCTTTCTTTCGGCCTCATTTTCTCTTTTTCATTGAAGATCTGAGTGAGTTACTAGTAACAACCAAGTCTTAGATTGAGTCTCAGACTCAATCTTACGCTATCTTGAAATTTCCTGCCAAAGAAACTAGTCAATTACTTTTAAATTTAGCCTTATAACTTGAACTAAAACAGCCAGATTGTTTGTCAAAGCATCACGTGAATGGCTGTTAAGGTCCTTGCTCCCCTATTTAATCAAGCTGGGCTTCTCCTGTCTGTGCTCCTCTCAGTACTACTGCCTGCCAGGGGCTTACTGCACTGGCTCGCTAAGCTCTGCTTCCAGCATTCGACTGCTTCTCTGATCCAAAGTTCTGAAATCTTCTTCCACATTCAAATAAAGGGGGTGGGGTGGGGGTGAGGACAACAGGATCTTTACAACGACTATCCACTCTCTGGTACCAACTTACATAACCAAGGCATCACATACAAGGAAGGGTCTTTTGGACCCGTGTTTCCAGAGAGTTAAGGTCTATAACTGTAGAGATGGCAGCATGGCAGCATGGCAGCATGGCAGCATGCCACAGACATGAGAGCTAGAGCTGAAAGCTGAGACCTGAGACTTACATCTCAAAATATAAGCAGAAGGCAGAGACAGCCAAGCCAACAATCTCTCAAAACCCAGCTCTAGTGACAGGCTTCCTCCAACCAAGCCATTCCTCTCTCCTATGTCTCCCAAACAGAACCACCACAGAACTCAAGTATTCAATATCTGAGACTGTAGGGAGCAGCTCATGAAACCACTACACATGGTACTTGGGGTTCAAGCCCTCTAGATCCATACATGATAATTTGGACCCAGTGGCACGCATTCATAACCCCAGTGTTAGAAAGATGGAAACTGGTAGAGATATTTGGGGTTCACTGGCCAGCCATGATTGGTGGGTCTCAGGCTCATAAGAGGTCATCCATGTCTCTAAAAAAAAAAAAAAAAAGGTAAGTACATTTTGAACAATTCCTTAACAATGACCCCAGGGACTATCCTCCGGCTTCCAGAGTCATGCACACACAGGTGCCCATATAAGCAGCATATCAGTTATGTGAGCTGAGGTGACCACAAGCCGTCCTTCTGTTAGCACAAAACCGCTCCACAACAGGCTCTTTTCTGTGTGTTCTGCTATTTGACTGTTTCATTGTTAAGAGTTTCAGTCTTTAGGTGCCATTCATATCCAATACTTCTTGCTTGCAGTGTTTTATTTTGCGTGTTCTGACACTGTGGTACACCTCCAATAACAGACTTTAGTACAGTTAGTGGCATTGCACACACTCACCTACATTACAACCACTGCCTTCCACCTTCAGAACACTTTTATAATACGGATTAGGAAGGGACTGTGGCTATAAAGAACACTAGGCAGATGAACACAGAAACCTTGGTCTCAGTTGATTGTGGACTGTGGAAGGACAGAACACCTCCTCAGTTCAACCAACACTAAGTATCTCCGTCCATTATGCAGAAGCCATAACAAAGGAAGTCTGAGAAGCCATCAGAGCACACATACTGACATCCAGTAAAGACAATGAAAAGTAAAGTTCCCACAAGGGAGATATGACAAAAGCATATTTGCATGAGATAAAGCAGGCCCTTCAGCAAGGCAGAGAAGAAAAGGATAGAAATGTCCTTGGTACTGAGGCATACTTCCATTTCTGCATGCTGGTGCTAAATTTAGAAACAGAATTCAACAGGCCATTCTCAACAGACAACTGTGCTAAGTCCTTACCTGGGGACCATTCTTTTCTTCTCAAGTTAACTTTATTTTATTCATTAAATCAGAAGTGGAAATAATAAAAATGAGAGAATCAAGCAAAAGGGTTTACACATCCAAACAGCACATGTGACTCGCATGGTTCTTGTGCTGAATCACGTATGTGGACAGCCCTAACTCACATCTTAAAAGTCAGCTAAAGACCTACTGGGCCTTACTGTAACCAAACGTTATCTATAAGAGATAACGTTAGAGCCAATGGACAACAGTGTTGCATTCTTAAGAAATGAAGGACTCATTCCCTTTGAAATTTAGAAGGAATAAAAGCTGGTCTACTCCACTGTTTCTCTCACTGAACACAGCTATAAGATCTCAACTGTACCATACTATAAGCAACTGGCGATGTGCAAGGGTGAGAGTACTATTGGGTCTGAGGTGTGCCACGTATCCTTTGCCCTCTGACGTGTCCCCACAATTCAGACCTGGGGAGAGGGATGGCGAAGCCTTGCCATCCTCGCCTGAGGACAGGATGCCACACAAACCTCCCACAGAAGACGGAGCTACAGTCCCAAAGGTTGGGTTGAAATCTATGCTATTTCCTCTGTCCTATCATTTAAACCCTCCAATCAACATAGGAAGTGTAATCAAGGAGCCCGGGATTCAAGACTCTAGCTTCTCTAGCTAGGAAAGGGCCAGGGCACAGCACAGTCCAACACGATGAGGGGGACATACAGGGAGCTCAAAAGTTACTAGAAACTCACGAGGTTACCCCAGGTTACCCCAGCCAGAGCCCCTTGCTCAATCTGAGCTCAGCAGCATACTCTAGACTGTGAGCACTCACTCAGCCATGACTAGATCACCGCTTAGGTCTAGGACTGACTACAAGTGGATTGTACTCAAATCAGACAGACCCCCAAACTCTGAAGACAACAGAAACTGGAACCCTAAGCCTAAGACTGGTTCCAACTTGCAATATGAATCCAGCTAAGAGGAGGACACCCCACAAGATTATCATCAGCCTTCTCCATAGGATTTAAACAACACACATGCAGACTCTCAAAATATTTAAGATATCCAAAATATAACCCCAAAATCACTTAGCATATGAAAGCCAGGAAAATCAGTTCATACAGAAAAGTCAGACTGACACAGATTTAAAGTTACTTGACAGATTTTAGAGATGTTTACTATAAAAATGTTCCACAAAGGGTGAACATTCTTTAAAAGAATAAGAAATAAGAGACATTAATAAAGGTACTAGATGAGTTCCCAGTAGGCTGCAGATACACACACACACACACACACACACACACACACACACACACACACGGACCAAATGTAATTACTCTGAACAACTCACAGAGAAGACACTGAACAAAATGAAAGGCTCAAAACCCTGTGGGAAAAATCAGAAGGGTGGCGTTGCAGCATCAGTGTGAAGAAAGAAAGATGGAGGTGTCTGCAGAAAAAGAACACGCAGCAATGAGGGGTAAGGACGAGCAAAGACACAGCATTCCTCCAAACCCATCTCTTAGTATATCATAACTAATTAATGAAAGCCAAAGGAAAAAACACAGCCTAAAAATCAAACTGTAAGTCATGAATAGGAGAGAACAAGAATATTTCCAATAATTTAAAAGTAAAAAACTATATATTTTTAAAAGAGTAAAATCAGGAGCAAAAGAAACAGCTCAGGGGGCTGGAGAGATGGCTCAGTGGTTAAGAACACTGACTGCTCTTCCAGAGGTCCTGAGTTCAATTCCCAGCAACCACATGGCTCACAACCATCTGTAATGGGATCTGGTGCCCTCTTCTGGTGTGTCTGAAGACAGCTACAGTGTACTCATGTAAATAAAATAAATAAAGCTTAAAAAAAAGAAAAAAGAAAGAAAGGAAAGGAAGAGAGGGAGGAAAGGAAGAAAAGGAAGAAGGAAGGAAGGAAGGAAGGAAGGAAGGAAGGAAGGAAGGAAGGAAGGAAGGAAACAAAGCGCTCAGTGATTAAGAACACTTAATGTTCTTATAGAGAACCCAGGTAAGGTGGTAAAGGCATCATACCTCAGCAGGTAAAGACGACTAAATCTGACAACCTGCGTTCAATCCCTGGGACCCATGTGGTAGAGAGAACTAACACACACCTGAAATATGTCCTCTAACCCCACAGGTTTGCCCTGGCATGACCATGCCAATACCCCCAATATACACAAAATAAATAAAAATGTAATAAATTGTTTCCACAACAGTAAAATCAATGAAACCAAGTACTGTTTTCTTTTCTTTAAGTGAGCAAGTAAGGAAGGGGGTCAAACAGGGATAGAGAGCATTTGCTGCTCATGCAAGAGGACCTGAGTTCGGTTCCCAGCACCAACATGGCAGCTCACAATCATTCTAAAGGATTCAACACATTCTTCTGAATCTCTGTTAGGCACTAAGAATACACATAGTACACACACAAATGCATAGGCAAACACTCCCACACATAAAACAATCTTAAAAACCTCTAGCAGGACTGACAGATTTAAGACATTGAAATGAATGGTGTGAGGATTAAGAGGCACCATACAGATCCCATAGAATTGTACAGGCCTAAAAGAATGCTACAAAAATGCTGCTCTATTTATTAACTTCATAAAGCAAGCCAATCTTTGCAGAGACTATCACCAGGATTGGGAACATAGCTCAGTGATACGACACTTGTCTAGCAAGCACCAGGCTCCAAGTTTAATGTCCAATAACCATGGCAGGTAAGGAAAGAGGAAGTCAAAGAATTCTTACCAACACTTCACCCAGGGTGAAGCAGAGTCATGGGACCCACAGGGAAGAAGAACAACAAATGCTATAATGTGCTCTCTGGCCTCTACAGATGCATAGGACCTACCCACACACACAGAAATCCAATAAAAAAAAAAAATCAGTGTGCGATGGGGAGTGGTGGTGCACACCTTTGATCCCAGCACTATGAAGGCAGAAGCAGGATTGCTATGAGTTGGAGGTCAACCTGATCTACAGAGCAAATTCTAAGACATCCAGAGCTATACAGAGAACTCCTGTTTCAAACAAACAAACAAACAAATTTGATCTTAGCCAAAAGGCCAAGAAGTAAAATAATAAATCAACCAATAAATAAATAAAATAAAAATTCAGGTAGTGCTCAGTATTAGAGTGCTTGCCTAGCGAGCAGAGGGCCTGAGCTGCATCCCCAGAACTGAGGGAGGACATGCGATGTCAGTATAAACCCTCAGACAGGAGAGCACAGTGACACAGAGGGAGAAAACAAAGAGCATGACTAAGCCTACAGGAACGAGGACATAAATGTCACACAATCCTGGGAAGGCTGGTGACTTGGTCCCAAGAGGGGAACGGCCTCACTATGAACACTATACATTATCAAGACCCCTTAAGACCAGGAAACTCTCAAATAAACCTGGGGCTTTGTGCTACAAAGTGAAGTAAGGTACTAAGTGCTGAGGTGGCATAAGAACAGCACTGGTTTCAAGAAGCTACCACATTCATCTCAGAATGTAAACACTGAAAACAATGACTCCAACCTGAAACCCAGAGCCTTAAACCCACGGGCTTATCGTTATGCACACAGACACTGTATCTAATCCAAGTTCCACATCGGTCACAGGGACATGTTAAGTAACCACACATGGACATATTCAGCAAAGAAAGAATGTGGAACTCTACAGTGTAAACCAACTTCCACAAATATACCGGAAAAGAAAATGTAGCCACAAAGGAAGGAAGTGGATTAACTAAAATAATCAACTTTTAAAGAAAGTCTAGGAAACATTGATGCATCGAGTTCAACATGAACCTTTCAGTTCTTTACTTATATATTTGCTTATGTGTTTGCTCGTGTGTGTGTGTGTGTGTGTGTGTGTGTTTTCTCGGGCATGCATGTGTGTGTGTCACATGGGCAGTCACATGCCATGAAGTATTCGTGAAGACCAGAGGGTGACTTCAAATGTAGTCAGTTCCCTCCTTCCACAGATTGGGAGCTGGGGGTTGAACTTAGGTTGTCAGGTTTGGCAACAGGAGCCTTTTCCTGCTGAGCCATATTGCTAGCCTTATCATGAGTTAGACCTTAAGTTTAAAAAGACTTTTCTGGATTCAATGATATATTCTACCCATCAAAACTCTGTATGAATGCATCCTAATTCCAATTTTCAGAATGTGGCCTTACCTCAAGAGCCTTCACAGAGGTGTTACAGTGAGGTCTGACAGACCCAGACTGACTGCCTTTTTATAAAAGGGGGGTCTGGAGTCAGAACACAATGAGAAAGGGAGTTTTGTTGCTACAAGCTAAGAACTACCACAAAGTGCTCCTTCCCTCACTCACAACCCCAGGAAATGACAAACCTTCAGGCACCTTGGCCCTAGGGCTTCCAGATTCCAGAAGGATGAGGCTGAGGCAGGAAGTTCCTGTTTAGGTCTATAGTATGGAAGCCCAGGTGATCCAAGATAGAGACCATGTCTTTTGGAGACACAAACTGAAATACCTAACAATGCCACGATGTAAAAAGTTTGTTTCAAACTAACGTAGACAGGGGAAAGGGTGCATGTGTGCACACATACCAAAACCAGCCAACCACACGTTGGTAATGGTGAGTTTCACTCTATCAGTCTACTTTTATATGTGATATTTCTCATAATAAATAAGTTATGAAGTTGTAACGTGACATCTCAAAGTAGCAGCAGAACAAACAGCAAAGCATCATAGGGCTCTGGAAAAATGGCACGTAAATTCCTGCGGATAACGTACCAGCCATGGGGACTGCAATCCACCCCTACACAGACACACCAAAGGCCAAATTACTTCTAATGATGTTAGAGACTGACCATCCCAGAGCGGCCACTCATAGACAATGCAACCTTCACAGTTCTCTAAATAAGAATTTCCCAGTAACAGCCCCAACTCCTCTAAGATCATTCGCCACTCAAAATGACAGATCTCCCCCAGACCTTGGAGGGTGCTTTTTCTGTCAGGTCCCCTACCCAATTTTCAAGGAAGTGCTTCTTGTTTTTGTTTTGTTCCCCCCCCCCCCGGAGCTGGGGACTGAACCCAGGGCCTTGCAAGCGCTCTACCACTGAGCTAAATCCCCAACTCCGTGCTTCTTGTTTTTAAGCTTTTGTTTCATGTGTGTGGGTATGTGTTCTGCCTACATGCGTGCCTGTGCTCCAGGTACATGCCTAGTGCCCAGAGAAGTCACAAGTAGGTTTTATTCTGCAGCGCAAGCTAGCCTGGAACTCAGTTAAGTAGCCCAGGCTGGTCTCAAACTCACAGAAGTCCTCTGCCTCAGCCTCCCAGGTATGGAGACTACAGGTATAAGCCACTATGTCCGGCTTCTGGACATAAATGACCAAGTGGGCAAACAACTACTAAGAGAAAAGACTTGGTTTTCCGTCAGTGACATGCAGAGACTCCAGCCCTCTCCAGCTCAAAGCCTAGCAAATGGTTAACTTGGAATCCCATGCCTCGGGCGTCTCCTCTTAAGTGAAGACACGGGGCCCATCTGGTACCTAGCACACAGATGGGTATTTACTGGGCAAGTGGTCAAAGACAGGGCACTGTAAGACAACCACTCACACAGGACCCTGGCTCATCTGGATCTCCTTCACTCACAATTCTAACCAAGTCCTGGACAAGGAGATCTTTAAACAGTCAGTTGTGATGTTCAACGTCAACGACTCCCATGACCTCTTGCCCACTGTGGTCGCGATCCACTCTGCTTTAACACACTGCTCCGTGTGACTGCGCCAAAAAGCTTGCTGTTGTTAGCTATGCGAAGGCTTTTTACTCCTGTCTCACTCAGTTTCCATTCAGCACTAATTTCCTTTAAAAAACACTTATTCACTGTAAGTGTATGCGCCTGAATGTATGTATATGTACCGTGTGCATGTGCTTGTAGGAGCCCACCGAAGTCAGAGAGGCATGGAGCACTACAGAACTAGAGTTATAGTCTAGTCAGCCTGAGCATGGCAAACCTTGCCCTTCCCCCATTCCTTCTTCCCTTGCTAAAGCTGTTAAGAGTACAGCCAGCCCCCAAGGTCCAGTCCCTTACTTGGCCACTTCCTCCTACTGAGGCTGACTGACTACTCAGAGTGTGTGTTCTCCTTTTACCTTTATAACCTGCCATTTGCCTAAGGCCATGTCTGTCTGCTATTTATCCAGAGGAAGTCTTTTATCCCTCTGGGGCGAATATCCCTTTTCCCTTTCTCCCACTTCCTCATCTCCTATCTTTGTCCCTCTGGGACACATAAATCTCCTTTGTGCTGAGAACTTGGTCTTGGGGTGTGTCTTGTGCAGACTCCAAGGTCCTTTGAGTTGTGAGCCATTCTAGGGGTGACTGGAACTGAACCTGGGTCCTCTGCAAGAGCAGTAAGTGCTCTTAACTGCTGAGTCATGTCCATCCCCTTAAGCATTAATTTCAAAATCCATCACAGACCAAGTGGTATCCGACCACAGTGCCACGATCACCCTGTGGACAGAAGGATGGTGGCTCCAGCCATCAAGGACATCCTAGCCTCCTGCTGGCCTCCTCCCACCAGCCCACCAGTCTCCAAGTCTTCCAAGTTTCAGCTCACATTCACAAGCTGGCAATGGGCCTTCTGTAGTAAATATGGTAGGCTTCGCTGAATAACCAGGTAGCACCTATCTTCTAGGTCACTAGCTGGGAGGGTGGGGTCTCTGGTGTTAACCGAGTCACTGACAGAAGAGCTAGGCCTTCTCCTGCCTAGCTGTCTTCTTTTGATTTGACTAAACGAGAATATCTTTCTAGTGTGTCGAGCGGGCAGGACCAGTAGAGAGTAACTGAGGGAGGCTCTGCTGCCTTTCCCAGGGAAGCTTCCTGTTGGCCAGTGAGAGCTGGAGCCGACTGTGCAAGAGTAAACAGCAACCACCAGGACAAAGTGTGGCTTCCAGGCCCCTGGCCCAGAGATAAGGGGCCAAGCAGAAATGCTAAATAAGACATTTTATTAGGGCATTCATGGGGCCCTACAGATGGGGCACCCCATTAAAGATTCCTACATGTTGTCTCTAACAACAGTATTTTATGTTTCAGTTTCCGCCTGGCCCCTCCAGCTTCTTATTTTTGTGCACTGGTTACATGGTTTCTACACCAAACAGCAAGGCTGGCCGACTGGCATGTCAGAGCCTGGATAATCTGAGGACCCTCAATTTATGAAGAGCCCCCACTGTCCCCCACGGCTCAGCCAGGAAAGTTCCCACGTCCTGAGCCACACCAGACAACAACCAGGAAAAGATGGCGTCTTCAGAACTTCTTCCTAAGATAAATTGTCCTCCCAATCAACTAAGTCCCAGGATCAGAAGTCTGAGTTTTGAGGTAAAGCTAAAAAGACACTGTGGGGGGTTGGGGATTTAGCTCAGTGGTAGAGCACTTGCCTAGGAAGCGCAAAGCCCTGGGTTCGGTCCCCAGCTCCGAAAAAAAAGAACCAAAAAAAAAGACACTGTGGGTTCTGTTTTATTTTATAAGCGAGATTATGACTTTAAAGTATGCATCCTCAGGTCAGTAAGACAGGTAGGTCAGTAGGTAACGGTGTCGGCTGCCAAGCCTGGCACAGTGAGAGAACAGACTCCCTGCAAGTTGCCTCCAACATCCACCCATCACATGAGCACACATTCCACATACACATGAATAAAAACTACGTCATTCAAGTCGAGAAATGTAATAAATAAAGTACGCATTCTCTTAAGTGTTTGTCAAACCACCTATCTGCCTTTGGTCATCTCAGTCATCAGCAAGGGGAGCCTTATAATCGCAATGACTAACCGTGGCTCCGGCCTGCAGCTCAGTCTGGAGACACTTCCCTCTGCTTCCTCACTGAAGATCTAAAGTTGCTCTTTATTCTAAGACCACCATTTCCGAGTGGTTATGGGTCTTCGTAGGGTTTTCCTTCTGCAGTCCATGAATGCTACTAGGACTCTGATTTTTCTCATCAGAAAGCAATAAACAGACAATCAGAAGTTCTTGCATAGAAGTTCTTTCCTAAGACATTGACATTAATCTCACATGTGCCTTCCTTAAATCTAACGGTGGAGTCACCTTGAGAAAGCACACAGTGAAGGAAAGAATGAAAGTATGATGCTTCAGTGCCTGCCTGTCTAAGAGGGGTGTGTGCTCAGTCCTCAAGGCACTTAGGAGGTGAAGGATGAACAAGACGATTCTATTTCCTGTGTGCACCCTACCTATGGGGTGTTGGGGAGGGGATAAGCTTTTCTAGCTTTCCAGCACCAGGTCCTCCAGAAAGTTAGGTCTCCTCGTAATCTTATCTGCCACAGACACAAAAGCTCCTTACCCTGGTGTTCACAATGCTTTACCAACGTTAAAAGCTAAATCACTAGAAGCCCCACAGCCTGAAAGGATGGATAAACCCAAAGGACCTGGGAGGACTGTGTTTCTCATTTCTGGGATGAGAAAGTTGACAAGAGTTAAGCAGGATGGCGGGGAAATCTAAGAACGCAGGGGACCACCTACAGACCAGCACGAAGCGCTGGGGCTGAGGCGTTTCTGTCCTGCTCCGATCCTGTGGAGAAGTCAGACCTCACGGAAAACAGCTCACAAGGTGGGTGGTAGTAGAATGGAGGCTGCCACTTTCCTGTTTCCAGGGCAGATCATCAGCAGAATAAGTTCTCAATCCCAAATCGACTTTTAATTTGAGACTCTGGGAACTCAAATCATCTCTCTTCCCATCTGTTCCCTGTATATTCCTGCCACAGAAGGAACTGGGCAGTGGGAGGATATGGGTCGGTCAGTGGGAGGATGGGAGTGCGGCAGGAGGAGGCTGTGGGCGGGGCAGTGGGAGGCTGGGGGCGTGGCAGTGGGAGGCTGGGGGCGGGGCAGATAGAGACTGTAGGAGGAGCTCATTCTGGTCCGCTGCTCATCCACAATTCAGCAATTGGCTCCAGCCGTTTATGGCTGTAGGCTCCAAGAACAAGACTCACAAGCTCCAGCGTGAGCTTGCACAGCTCAGAGAACCGAGTCTCAGCTACTCTGGCTCATATTCTAGGGATCAGAATGTCTGTTGTTCCCTTCAGTCATAGCTACTTCTACCCCTTTCGCTCTTTAACCTCTTGAGATCTCAAGTGATCAATCCCCTGGTGAAGGCCTACTGTGTGTGCTGTGAGATCAGCTGGACCTGATGGACACATGAAGCACTGATTCAAGGTTGGGAGGTGCTCAGTTTGTCCTATCACACACTAATGTACTAGATGTTCATATAGACCAAGCACTGTTTTATGGCCAGAGTAAGTGTGAGTCTTGTTGTTGTTGTTTTGTTTTACTGAGACAGGATTTCTCTATGTAGCTGACCTCAAACTCAGAGACCCACCTGCCTCTGCCCAAGTGCTGAGATTACAGGCATATAAATAAGTGGGGGCTGCTATCATCATCTCTGGAAATATGCATCTCAGATACTTTGAAGTATGTTCAGAGATGGCTCAGTGGGTAAAGGCACTTGCTGCCAAGGTGACAGCCTGAGTCAAGTTCCTAGAACTAAACGGTAGAAGGAGAGAACTGGTTCCCACGTCATGCGCATGTCACGGTGTGTACGTGCACATACATGTATGTATGTACGCACGTACATATGTAAAAACCCTGTTCAGAGATAAAGTCATGGTGCTAGGCTACAATTTAAGTCTCCCTACAGGCTGCCATGCTTTGGGCACACTGTCCACTGAGCTTACACACTGCTCATGGCTCACTACGGGCACATGCACAAGCCATGGCCTAGATGCCGTCTACCTCTTGACTGTCTAACCAGTCTTGCTTACGCCATAAGATGCCTCATAGGACAGGCTCGTTATTATTTAACTTGTATCCCAGCATCCTATTTCTTGCAAAATCTACTTAAAACAGAATGTAATCAAACCTCTTTTTAAGGCAGGAGCATGTTGTCTGTGCAATGCATTTCCTTCATCTGACCATGGGTCACATGTCTGGCTGTGTCACTCTCTGCAGTCCTAACATTAATCAGTGGAATCAAACTCTAAGCCCTCCATTAGAATGGAATCTGGACTGTAAGAGCGCAATTATCACGGCCCACAGTGAGGGTTTGGCCCGAGACAGCCACATGCCCAGAGTGCACAGATAGAGTACAAAGTGACCCTTCAGGGAAGGGATGGAGGGAAAGGCGCTCTGCAAGTCCTCAGGGACAGGGACCGTCCACCCAGCCTACCCCTAAAACAAGCCCTGACTCAACCTGGCTTCAGTCATACATGTTCACACATGCCTATAATTCCAGGACTCAAGAGGTTGAGGTCAGCAGGATTGTTGTTAATTAATGTCAAAAAAAAAGGGGGGGGGAATCACAGCTGAAAAAACTCCAAATTCAAGTTCTAATCCTCTTCCCCATTCTCACGTAATCAATCTCCCTTGCCCCTTTAAAGACTGTCGGACCAGGAGTGATGGCACATGCCTGGAATCCTAGCACTCGAAAGGCTGAGGGTCCTAATTTTAAAGCCAGTCTAAACTACATAGCAAGATCTTGTCAAAGAAGGGGAAAGGAAAGGGAGCGAGGGAGGGAGAGAAGAGAAAATTAATTATGAAAAAATTAGGGCAAATAAAGGTTTGTCTTACTGATTAGATTTTACTCAGAACAAGGGGAAAATCCGAGAAAGAAAATGTCATGAATGAAGACTCTGCCTAGCTCCAGCAGATCCTACGTGACATTAACCACTCACGTGCCTATCTTTGGCTGCTGTAACTGACTATCTCACTAAAGCTGCATCACACTAGACATGATTCCTGAACAGTGTCTGGTTAAACCAAGTTTAATGTGGCCCATCTTAACCAAGGCGCAAATTTATGATTTTGATGCTCTCACACTGTTTGAGACCCACCCATCAAGCTAATGAATTTCCTAAACAAATATTACTCCAAAACAGGGAAATGCATATAATGTAATCTCTGAAGCCACACTCAACCTACAATGTGTGTTTTTATATATAACAAAAACATTCAGAACATACTAAGGAACTAACCATCCTTCCCAGACCAGAATGTAGCAGCTGTGGGACCAGCAGTGGGTGAGATGTTCTAAGCACAAATGGTTTGATTCTAAGCAGGGACCTCGAGGAATCAAAATTCACAACTTCCCTCAGCTCACTCTCAAGGAAACCTTGAAATCATGCTTTGCATTTTACAAAGGGCTCCAGTTTAATGACACAGCAAAATCATTTGGAAACCTAATCTAAAACCACAAAACAAAGTCTCTCTGGGTGTTTATGTTCTAATGATACAAACGCTGAGCAGTTCCCTCACCAGGCTTCACGGCAAGTTTTAAAACCTTTCAGGGGAGCCAGCAAGACGGCTCAAGTGGTAAGGGTGCTACTGCAGTCAAACCCAAGGACCTGAGTTCAATCCCTGGGTCCTACAGGTTGGGAGGACAAAACCAACTCCTGAAAGTGGGCCTGGACCTCAAGTAAGGATACAGACACATGCAATAACCACAATAGTGAGGTTTTTTGGGTTTTTTTTTTTAATTTTCAGAGTTCATGGTCTGGAAGAGTTAACATTTACTTTGACCTCTTCAAATTCTCAAGTTCTCACCATGACACTGTCATGATGCTGTGGACACTGCTGACACAGGCTAGTAAATTGTGCTATACAGTTTTGTTGATATACAATCACTGAAGGACCATCATCTAAGCAACAAAAAAAAAAAAAAAAAAAAACCAAACAAACAAAAAAACCCACATTTTAAAATAAAGCATTGAGTAGTACGTATGTGTCTTTTAAAATTCTGCCAAGGAAGGAGTGCCATATTTAATTCTAATGGGCAACTCAGATCAACAAGATGCTGTCCAGATGGAGCTGGATCAGAAAGATAACAATTACTACTAATTGTTGGGCATTTTAAAAAAGATTTCAAAGAACAGATTTTTAAGGGATTTAATCCTACAAAGAAAAGCCCATACCACAGCCATTAGAGAGAAGAATTGGGTTCTAGGATACCTGAGAGATGAAGGAAGGAGAAAAATCTTTAGAAAAACAAAACACTAGGCTCCGCCCGACACTAAGACCTTAACGTAGAAGCTCTTACCTCCCATTGTAAGTGGGGTGGGATATTTCGTATCTGAAGTTTCCGAATCCTGCAGAAGAATTAAAACATTTTAAGGAACAAAACATACAAAAGCAACACACACCAATAGCAACACAGAAGCTTAGAAAATGCTTAAAATATGAATTTTAATTTAACTGTACACCAAAATGTATTGAGGAAATGTAGCCCACAGAAAAGGCGAAATGACCCCAAGGTGTGCCCTGCTGAGACACTTGGACCCAGAATTGTTAAGTGACTGGTATTTTATAAAGCACTAAAACAGACACATAAAATACATTTATTTTGATGACTAAGTTTAGCATTCAAGCCTCCTTTCCTCAACTTAAGCCTCCCAGAGCACAAACAAAGCCTTTCCAGATGTTTTTGTTCCGAGACCACAGCCAAGAGGCTCATTAGAGAACTTGGGAGCAGAGAAAGGAGAGAGACTTGAATTTTTTCCCAACCTCCTGAGTATAAAATTCAACACAACCTTTAATCATGAGTGTAATAAGCCACAGTACCTGTAATTTTCAAATCAATGAAAATCATGTATTTTCATGCCACAAAAGGTGCAATAGATCATTAAATATCATCTTATTCAGTGCCAAAACCTATACATACATATACATGCATACATGTGTACACACACACACAAACACACATGGTTTCACGCAGGCCAGCCTAGAATGACCTTGAGCTCCTGAGACGCCTACCTTTACATTTGCGCACTGGGCTTACAGGTGTACACCAACATCACACCCAGTCAGGCAGTGCTGGGAACCGACTCAGGACCCTACCATCCGAGGAAAGTACCACTTACTGAGATACATCCCTGCCCTCCCACAATTATATTGATGAAAAGCACATATTACTGTACCATAAGTCAACACTCAGCTAACTGTATGGGCGTGGTTTTCTTCTCTGGAGACAGGGCCTCTTGCTCTGTATTCTGGGCTGGCTTGGAACTTGCAGCAATTCTCTGCCTGAGCAGGCTTGAACTTGAACATCCGGCTTAGGTAGCTGTATTTTGAGATAGTTTCTTTAGCAACCCTACCCATTTTGTGCATTTAAAAGCATTCTAGGACTGGGGAGATGACTTAGTCAGTAAAGTACTTGTGTACCAACATGAAGGCGTGTCCTCTGTCTCCACCACCCATTTAAGAAGCCAGGCACTGTAAAACCAGGTGCACCTTTAATGTCAACAATCAGGAAGCAAAGCAGGCTCTCTGAGTTCAAAGCCAGGCTAAATACTGAGTTCTAAATTAACCAGAGCTATATAGCGAGACCTTGCCTCAAACAAAAACAAGGACTAACTGGCTTTGACCTCTGGTCCTCACATTCATTCATGAACACGTACACACTAACAATAATGATGATGATGACACCAGGGCTTGGGAAGGCGAGGCAGGAGAATTATTGTGATTGAGGCCAGACTAGTAACAACAGAAAGCTTTAAATCAAAATAAAGAAGATAGGTTTCAGGGTAAGAACTCTGCAGCACAGAATCCATGAAGAATCTTCTTCACCTTCGTTCAAAAGCTCTTCACCCTTCCCCATCTGCGTGGTATAGAAGGATGGAGAGTAAGAGAGGGATGGTGGCTGGAGTATGTGAAACTGCTCTACAGGCATCGCATGAAGTCAGCCTTCAGCTGCTCAAAACCACGACAAACCTGCCACAGGGAGACCGAACCAGGAGGATTCAGTTTGGGCCAACCTTGGTAACACAGTGACCAGTGCCTCTGTAAAACCAGACAACAGTGAGTGTCCTAGGCACCTGAGAATCAAGAAAGTAACTCAGGGGCTGGATTGATGGCTCTACAGTTAAGATCATGAACTGCTCCTCCAGGCGACCTGAGCTCGGTTTCCAGCAACCGTATCAAGATGCTTATAACTTCCTGTAACTCTAGCTCCAGGCCACAGCCTCGGTGGGCACCTGTGCTCAGACACACACTTACACATAATCAAAAGTAATAACAGAGCTGGGTGGTGATGGTGCATGCCTCCAACCCCAGCATTCGGGAGGCAGAGGCAGGCGGATCTCTGAATGAATAGAAAAATGATGGATGGATGGATGGATGGATGGATGGATGGATGGATGGATGGATGGACAGAATGGTGACAGTAACGATAATGAAAGCAGTCCAATTGTTTAACTCACAAAGATCAGAACCATAGTGAATATCCCTTTCCCTACCAAGTAATCTATGATTTGGAAGCTTTAGAGCCTATGATGTTTGGTGTAGATTCTAGTGAGTTATCACCTCTTTCCTCTCCCACAGAGTAATAGGATTAATATCATAGCTGCTCCCTATTCAAAGACACCAAAGGACACATAAACTCAAATCAGAGACTCCCTGCTCATAATCTACACGAAGTAGATGGGAAGAACACTCAAATTGTTTTTATGACACAGTAAAACAGCAAATCATCAGGGAGAACAGACCAAATTTTGGGAAAAAAAAAAAAGTATATATTCTATCAGTTCAGAAAAAGATAAAGATCTAACCATCTAACTATAATATACGGAGGAAATGATGCTTTGTTCAGAAGTAACTCCTGTGTCAGGCATTCAGGCATGTGAATTAGGACTATAGTCCCAGCACTCAGGAGGCTAAGACAGTAAGACTGGGAACCTGAGGCTATCCTGGGCTACGAACCAAACAATCATCATCATCACAGCAATAACAACTCAGGATCACATTTTGTTTTGTTTCGATTTTCAAGAAAGAGTTTCTCTGTGTAGCTCTGGCTGTCCTAGAACTTGCTCTGTAGGCCAGGCTGGCTTCGAACTAACAGAGGTCCTCCTGCTTCTGCCTCCTGAGCGCTGGATTAAAGGCATAAGCCACTACCACCTGTCATCAGGCTCCTATTGATTCTGCTGTTTTATAAAAGATGGACAATACCTGAGGGTTAGAAGACAGGCCTGTGAGCAAAGTGCTTGCCTCACAAGCATGAGGACCTGGATTTCAAATTCCTAGAACCCAAGTAAAGCCAGGCACAGTAGCTCATATTAGAAATCCAATGTTCCTGTGACAAGACAGGAAAGTCCCCGTATGCTGTGGTTCAGCTAGTCTGGATTAGGCAGCAAGAACAGCAGAGACCTGGTCTCAACAAGATGAAAGGCAGGAATGAAGACCCACAGCTGTCCTGACCCCACGTGCACACTTGAATTCACACGAATGAACACAGTTGAGTGTGTGCACATGCACACTCACACACAGATATACCGTAATAAGTTTTCTAATGTATGTTTTGGATCTTCTATATATTGCTTCATTCACACTGTAAATATTTACCCTGGGTAACTAAGGAGATGAGAGAAATTTGCCTTACATATGCAGATGTGAACCTATTTTACTCAAGCATCTGCAGGCCTGGAAGCAGAGTGAACCCACTCTGGACTCACTGTGGAGAGTGGATCTCTTCATAAATTTCCCTAAAGTTAATGTGTAAATGTGCATATACTCAGATTACAAAAGCAAATATCTAAGAAATTCTGTAGGGTACTATCTTTGAGAAACAGCCAGGTTCTCAAGGATGTTTTAAAATGCACAGAACTCCCCTCTACTGATTCAAAGTTCCTCTGGAATCATTTCCTAAATACTGTCCAGTTTATAGCTTCTGATTCTTTCAAACTTCATCTTAAGTGGACTGGTACTGTGGCCAGAGTTGTTTCTGACCTGAGAATGGTTCTCCCACTTACCAGTGACTAATCTCCATGTTACCTTTGCCCCACACTCTTAACAGACAGGAGACAGTTGCTTCAACACGAAAACTTATCAACCAAAGGTGTCAAATGTCCTCAGGCAGCAGAACAGTGCCATCTATGCCAAGAGAGCACTTGAGAAAGGCAAAACAACCTACATTGCTCATCGCATGCTAGTAAGTCAGTGTCTCTGGACATCTCCAACCCAGCTACTAGAATTACATTACATCTAGGTTGATTCTCAATGCTTAGGAGCCAAGAAAGAGAATACTGATATTTATGGATGGCTTCTATGAAAACGACTACTCAAATCATCATGGCGTGCCAAGCATAGGATGCACAGCTGTAAGTCAAGCACTCTGGAGGGCGGATGTTTACCGTCAGCTTTAGCTACACGCACAACTAGAAGCAGGGAGAAACTTTATACATGCATGTATGCCATAGTTCAGTTCAAATATCAGCCAAATAGTGTTTCATTTCCTCTGACATCATATACATCACACATGTAAGACACAGGATAACAGGGTTACCTTGGGAATACGGAACAGCAGTGGCCCCAGGTAAGTACTCAACAGAGTTAAACTCCCATGTGTTATTTTAATTTAATAGAAGGGAAAGAAAAGCCAATGTACCTGCAATTCCTGGCAGGAAACAAAAGCAGGAGGTGTAGGACGTTTAAGGTCAGTCCGGGCTACACACAGAACATGTTCCGGGCCAGCCTGGACTACTAATGTATTTCAAAACACTAACTGGATCTCCTAAACAGAAAAACACATGCATAACAGCAGTTGGCATTTTCAATGAGCTTCTTAGGTCTCATATGGAAGGAAAATGGTTGTCACACTTAGTATATGATGAAAACTATGTAATTCCCAATTATTTAAGTACACGAATTCCTTTAAAAAACAAAAACCAACTTTCAACACATCAACACAATCTATGTATAAGTTTAAGAGATTTCTCCCCTGATGAAACACCTCTTTGTATGTAGCTGGGGCAGAGGCATGACTCAGTGTACTGCAGGCAAATGCCCAACATGTATGTGCAAGGCCCCAGTTCCATCCCTTACGTTCATATGTTGAAATGTTTATCATGGAAACTCAGTAAGTGATTAAAAAAGAAAAAAAAAAAAAACGAGTTTTATTACAGGATAAGGAGACTCAAAAATTCTAAACAGCATCTTCAAGATCTTTAGTTAACTGACACAGTCTTATGTACATTTTCAAATTGGCACCAAGGAGTCACGGCAACTCTTAGGCAGTTGGCTGCGTCAAGATAAAGCAAAGTATCTCCAGGGGACGATGAACACACATGTCCTAAGCCTGTACATTCGATGACAAGTTCATGGCCACCAAAGCAGCCATTGATGCTCTGGATGAACAGTGCCTGATCAGTGGTGGGAACCACAACCAAGGTTTTCCCATGACATAGGTGTCTTGCTTGACCCATGGCAGTTTACCTGCTGTTGAGTACAGGGCATGCTTGTTACAGACCAAGGAGAACTAGAGAGGGAAGTGCAAGTCCGTTCAGGGAGGTATTGTGGACACCAATCTGAGTGTTCTCAACTTAGTTATTGTTTCGGGGGACGGTGAGAGAGGGATGAAGAGGGGGGGAGAGAAAGAAGTAGAGGTGGGAGATGGGGAAAGGAGTAGAGACAGGGAGAGAGGGTCAGGAGCAGGGAGAGACAGGAGCAGGGAGAGAGGGTCAGGAGCAGGGAGAGAGACAGAAGCAGGGAGAGAGGGTCAGGAGCAGGGAGAGACAGGAGCAGGAGCAGGAGCAGGGAGAGAGACAGGAGCAGGGAGAGGGGCAGGAGCAGGGAGAGGGGCAGGAGCAGGGAGAGGAGCAGGAGCAGGGAGAGGGGCAGGAGCAGGGAGAGGGGCAGGAGCAGGGAGAGGAGCAGGAGCAGGGAGAGGGGCAGGAGCAGGGAGAGGGCAGGGAGAGGGGCAGGAGCAGGGAGAGGAGCAGGAGCAGGAACAGGGGAAGAAAGAAGGATATTCCTAACTGACAGGTACTACTGTGCTTAGCAGCTGGGGCCTAAGAGACCCAGCAGAACACAAAAGCTGTCCATCTCTCTAAAAATCAAGATGCTATCAGAAACCTCTTAAGCAAAGAAGGGAAGAAGCTGGGAACCAGAGCACCCAAGGTTCAGCATCATGTTGACTCCGAGTGCCCTGCTACACAAACGCAGAAGATGACGTACCGCTCTGAAGATACAGTGCACTAAGAGAAACAAAGGGGAGGCTGGGGGGGCACACTCAACTCTTAACCAAGAGCATGAAGGAAGCCAAAGACAAGCGCCAAGAACACACTGTCAAGAGGTAGTGACCACCCTTGCTGAGAGCTTCTACTTCTAAATCTAAGTCCAGTCAAAGTTAAGGCTTTAAGAATAACAAACAAGGGGGCTGGAGGGATGGCTCAGAGGTTAAGAGCACTGGCTGCTCTTCCAGAGGACCTGAGTTCAATTCCCAGCAACCACATGGTAGCTCACAACCATCTGTAATGAGATCTGATGCCTTTTTCTGGTTTGTATGAAGAAAGTGACAGTGTACTCATATAAATAAATCTTAAGGAAAAAAAAAGCCCTTAGGTCATTAAAATGAGTCACAAACAATCAGATCTTGAATCTCAGACAAAACAAAACAAAAAACACCCAAAACAACAGACACTGAAGCAGAAACACTAGTAAGATGAGCCTTCATGTATCTGTTCCCAGCCTCCTTCGGCTTCCCTGACCAAGTTTGATCTGGATCATATTGAGTCAACAACACCTACCCTCTCCCGACAAGCCCCAGGCGGGCAGATCAGGCTGAAACAGTGTGAAGGGCTCTAAGAAACCGGGCTTATTCACCTTAGCCACGACTCCAGAGCACCCCAAGACTGACCACCTAGAACCCTCATTAGTACACATCCACTCCGAGTTTACTCTCAGTTGCTCATAACTCTCACCTCCTCTTGGTTTGTTTGCACCTATGTCTTAATAACATGGCTTACATTTTCTTGGCACAGTGCCAAGTCGTAAATCCTATCTGATTCTAGATTTTGCCTATGGCTTCCTCTATGATCCACCTCAATAACCTTTCAGTAGATTGAATAGATATACAGGATAGCACGAAACACACATAAACTCCCTAAAATACCCAGAAACAACTCGGGCGTGTAGTGGTGCCCTCCTAGAATCCCCCAAAAGAATGGGGGTTCAGAACCAGTCTACACCACAAAACCTTGTCTGTAACTCCCACCCCCAGAAGGCAAGTGAAGCTGACCTCACACTTCTCCTCACTCTTCCTCCCTGAGTATAAGCATTAGCTTTAAACTGTTAACGGTCTCATAATTTATGTATAAATACATGTGTCTCTTTTAAAAAGAAAATGGTGTCAGGCTGGGCATGGTGGACTACATCTCAGCACTCGGGACACAGACGCAGTTCAAAGCCAGTCTTATCTACATAGTAAATTCTATGCCATCCAGGGCTACATAGAGAGACCCTGTCTCAAAAACCAAAATAAGTAAATAAAGCAGCAGGCGAACGAGCACGTGCACTCCCTGGCTTGCCTCTGCTCTCTCGATTTCCAATCTCACCTTTCTTTCTCCACGAAGTCGTTTCCCAGGGTCTAGATTTTGCTAATTTTTTGTCTCATATAAAATGTCAGACCCCAGGGTTTGATGATGTTTTTACTGTTGCTTGTCTGGGGAGGAAGAGGAGTGCTCAGTACTGGGTTTTTATTTGTTGAAATTTGTATACAAGTAAGATCTACCTCTGAAACAGGGTCATGCTCAGTAGCCCCTGCTGACCTGAGAGTCACACTCTCTTTGCTTTTTCTTTTTAGTTTTTTGAACAGGGTCTCTCTAAGCAGTCCTGGCTGTCCTGCAACTTGCTATGTAGACCAGGCTAGCCTCAAGCTCTCTGAGATCTCCCTACTTCAGCCTCCTGAGTGCCTCAATTAAAGGCATGTGCTACCATCACCAAGCTCAATGTTTTTCGTTTTTTTTTTTTTTTTTAATTTTTTGTACACCATTCTGCCTGCAAATGTGACTGCAGGCCAGAAGAGGGCACCAGATCTTATTACAGATGGTTGTGAGCCACCATGTAGTTGCTGGGAATTGAACTCATGACCTCTGGAAGAACAGTCAGTGCGCTTAACCACTGAGCCATCTCTCCAGCCCTCAATGTTCTTTTTAAAGAAAAGGAGAGAGAGAGAGAGAGAGAGAGAGAGAGAGAGAGAGAGAGAGAGAGAGAGAGAGAGAGAGAGAAGCTTCTGCAGTTTTGATGGGCAAGGATTGAAGGGGACACACGAAGGACTGTAGTGAGATACTGCCCACCCGGTCTCTCCGGTATGTGAAGCTGGGAGGCATGTGTACAAGCTCCCTAGACTCCCATTTCCTTACATAAATGCAGTCAAGCATACCCTGCAACTGCCTGCCCAACTCACTTCTCTCTCTCACTCCTTCGATCCTGGCTTCTTGAAATCACTTCAAAGCAAACACACCTCTACCTTCAGGCCAGGGACACCTCTTCACCTTGCAGAATGAGCTGTGCCCTGCTGATTCTAAAGAGACCAAATGCTTCAGCAGTGTCACAAAGTCAGATGCAAGCATTCTGTGCATTATTTAATTTCATTAATTCTTTCCCTTTTTTTTAAGATTTATTCATTTTATGTATGTAAATATACTGTCATAGTCTTCAGACACACCAGAAGAGAAGAGGGCATCGAATCCCATTACAGATGGTTGTGAGCCACCATGTGGTTGTTGGGAATTGAACTCAGGACCTCTGCAAGAGCAGCCAGTGCTCTTAACCACTGAGCCATCTCTCCAGCCCTCATTAATCCTTTCTGATACTCAATTTGCCCCACATTTGGCCAGTGAAACTGCCTCTTCCTGTTGGTTCCTAGAACTTTTGGATAAAATTCCACTTTGAGAACAGTTTTGTTGTCTGGTTTTGGTGGAGTGGAGGGGGCAAGTACTGGGCTTGGACCCAGAGCTCTGTGCAAGTCAAGCACCTTACACCCCCTTGCTTTCAGCTACAGAATTTCAAGAACTACAACTGTATTTTTGCAATCTACATGACACACGGATCTCCTTTGGTCATTAACAGTGCAGAGTCTATAATCTGAATCACTAAAGTGGTCAATCACCTCATCTTGAGAGAGAGAATGTACAGAAATATCATGTAGTCATACTGATAATTTCTAATTCAAACTTTAGACTTGTATAAAGTCTTTGATATTTACCTCTAGGGATAAGCTTGATATCAGGTATAAAAATATAAACACAGAGAAAAATTAATTATCTCATTTAACCCTCACAGTCAGTATTTTATAAGTTAGGACACAAAGGCAGAGGTGGTTTTATTTTAGATACGTAAAGCTCATGTGTAGCAGGGTCAGGAACTACCTCTGGGCATTCTGGAGTCAATCCATTTGCTTAGCCCAGTAACCACATCCCAGTAATAATATGTGAGTAAGTTAGACATTTCAGTTGTCCTGAGTCCAAAAATCCAAATGGCTCAAGATCGGGAATTCTATGAGCAATGGCATGACGCCACAGGAGGACATTCTCACATCACATCTGTCCCCACATGTGGAGCTAATGTCACAATGCAGTGACTCGTCAGTGTGTCAAGACCTAAAATCATCTATGGGTCAAAAAAAAAAAAAAATCACACACAGGGTCACATTTTGTGAGAGGTTTTGCTTTTAGGTTAACTGAAATGGAAGGACCCACCCTAAACGTGGGCAGCCTTCCCAGTGGTGGTCAGGAAATGCACAGCCATCCTCTGCTGCCAAGTGAAAGCCTGCCCACGGCAGACAGGGCATCTTCAGTTATGCCAAACCACGCACACAGAGTGTGCACTCAGTGTAGCCTCTGTTGTCCACACCCTAGTGGCTCTCTGTGAGCTTCACACTGCCACTGAGCTGTGCCAAAGACACCGCACACCCAAAGAGGATCTGTTCTTTTGGCTACGACCAATACTATTACATCCGAATTATATACCTCTCTCCTTATGAAGTTCAGAACTAGCTCTCTAAACTGCTGTAACAGTTAACAGTGGGATTTGCCTTCTCTGTGAGACCTGGAGACTGAAGCAATCCATCAGGAGAGTCTATGGATGTTGTTAAGGAGAGCAAGCATTAATTTAAAACATGAATGTTCCAATCAATTTTTAGTTGTTTTCTTTGAACAAACCTGGTATATGTGCATGGTTACTCCATCTGAATATTGTTTCCTGTCTGTATGGGAAGTCAGCCTAACAGTGCACTGTCCACAAGACAGGCATGGCTGTACTGCTGTGACTTACAGCTATCAAACCATCATTTTCCATAAATTACTTTTCCTTCCTGTCCTTAAAGATTCATTAGGCGACGTCTTATGAAGCCACAAAACACATAACATTTACATTTACATTTACATTTGTGCTCTCACTGTAAATGCTGCTTCTAATTGTAGGTATAAAATGAAATTTCATTTTTAATTAGAAAAATTCAATACAAAGGATATTCAGTTAGAAATTAGTTATCGTAATAAGACACTGCTGTGAAAAGTCAGAATATAGACATCTTGGAACTCATAAAAGGATTATAGGGGCAAAACTGAAGACCATGGTGGCCCACACCTTTAATCTCAGCACACAGGAGGCAGAGGCAGGCAGATCTCAGTGAATTTGAGACCAGCCTGGTCTACAGAGTGAGTTCCAGGACAGCTGGGGGTGTTACACAGAAGCAAAACCACAGAGAACACATTGCTATCCTAAATGATGCTGTTGGGCTGGGGATGGCTCAGTGGATAAAATGCAGAACCTGCGTGTAAGGGTAGACAAAATCTGAATGAATGTTTGTTGGCATGGGAACGGGGGCACATCCCACAGCCTCGGACCCATGGGAAGATGGCAAAACTCTGTCTCCCACCCCCATAAGGCACAGAGGGAGGCAAAGCTTTCTTCTGGTCTCTGTGTGGGTGTTGATGGCATGTGCAGAAAATGTCGATCATAGCCTTTTCTCCCAGATATTTACAGCCTAAAGACTGCTCCCTGCAGAGGCTACTCCTACCAAGATTAGCAATACCCCATCTCCTTGTTCAACTGTATACAATACCCCATCTCCTTGTTCGACTGTATACAATACCCCCACCTCCTTGATCAGCTATATACAATAATCCCATCTCCCTGTTCAACTGTATATAATAAACATACACTGAGTTTTCAGGGTGCTGCAGCTTCTCCAGCAGAGAAGCTGATCTACCCAACCAGGGCTGTTCTGTCTGTGCTTCTATGTCCCTGGAGCTATACTAGACACTGAGGACCCAAGTTCGAATCTCCAACACCCATATTAAAGCTGATTATGGCTACACCTGTCTGTAACTGGCCTTGAGGGGTGGATACAGGCAGATCACTGGCAAGTCAGCCTTCCAGCCACATGCAGATACAGCAAACACAGCATGACAGCAAAGTACTGCTCTGCATGCAAGTGTGCACATCTTCACTCACACACATACATGCAGACACGGTATACACACATACCAGATGGTGCTAATACATGCTTTTTTGTGTACTTACATCTGTCCACTAAGTTATCCAGATCATCTTTTAAGATCGACATTCAACTTTTAAAATTGCTAATTCTCCACATAGATAAATACCTGGGGAAATGATCAGCACCTCACTCCTGCCTGCCTGTGTCACTTGGCACCATGACTGACTAAGGTCAGTCTTACCCAATCCTCTCACAAAGGGGTCGCCAACACAAGGCCTCAGTTCATTACATGACCTCCTTAGGGAAAGTTGAGATATGCTCAAAAGCTTAATTTTGGGCTTGAACTTTTAGGAAGGGCCTAGAAGTCGAGACAAAAGAGATTCACTAAACAAATCACACCATATAAGCCAGGCAAGTGGCAAACACAACCCAATGCTGGCAATGCCAGCATTCAGGAGGCCGAGGCAGAAGAAATCGAACTTGGAAGGTAACCTGGGCTGTGCAGTGAGTTCCAGGACCACCAAGGCTATGTAGAAGAACTGTCTCAAAACAAAAGTCAACAAAGTGCACACTTAACAATAAAATTTTCTCAAGAAGGCAAACACAAGACACACAAACTTTACTAGAGACAAGGAGGGAGTTTTAACTAAAACAGTAACCCCAGAAATTCCTGGCCACTATAATCACAGGAAATTTTCAACTTACTTACAATTTATAATAAACCCATCTAATTGTTAAGAGGAAAATGCACTACTGCCCCAGCCTGCAAATAGAACATTAGAAATAACCCACAGAAAAAACAGCTAAGGGACCAACAGTTCTAACTAGCATTATAACATCAGCCCATGTTTTAAACCTCTGAAACAAGTCAGCTGAAGGAAAAGATTCACCAGGAACTCTGAGGAGACAGACTTGTGAAACTAAGAGGTAACCAGCCACAGGCCCTCACAGAGTAGAAAGCAAACAATCAAACACGGAGTCAATTAAGATACAAGCTGGTCAGGGAACAAGCCCAAACTTAGGGCCTACGTATATATTCATATATAATTAAGTCTTAGAGTACTTATTTCAGTAACTGGGGCGCAAGCGGAAAAGCCTACGTTACAAGTGGGCACACTTGCTGAGAACCAAGTTCAAATCTCAACATTCACATAAAAAGCAAAGTGTAGCTATAGTCCCTCATAACCCCAGAGGAGTAGGGAGCTGGATCAGGGTAACACTAGGGCTTGGGGCCAACAGCCTGGGTGTAGGCTCAGTGACAGGGCCTGTCTCAAAGGAATAATGCAGAGTATAATTGACCAGGACACTTGTCATTCTCTGCTGGCCTCAGTGCACAATGACACTCCCCAACACTGTGAACTCACAAGTAAAAATAATTTTAAAAAGAGATTCATCCAGTAAGTGATTGTAGTTGGCACATGATAGACAGCTACAATTCCAACACTTGGGAAGCTAAGGATGAAGAATTGCGCAGTCCAGGCTAAACAGAGCTCAAAGCCAGCTCCTGGCCAGCCCAGCCGCAGTAAGACCTGTCTCCTTAAAAATGAAACTGGCAGAAATGAAATTCTATTTTCATTTATTTATGTGGGTACTTAAAAAGACTACATATTTAGTTCATGTGTTTTCAGTTGGACAGAGTTAACACAAACTTAGAAACCAAAAGTTAAACACAATCACTGAATATGGTACAAATTGACCCTTTATACCTCAGCAACCAAAGAGTATGTGGCCATCTACTGACGGATAGAAGAATGTGCCTTTAAACAAGTCACTGCCAATATTTCTAGTAACCAGAGAACTTCGGTCAAAACCAGCACTATTTAAAGCTTTGTTGCCTGTGTGAACAAGTACCTTTAAAGGTCTGATACCACACAGCAAATCATATCGCTTCCTTGCAGAGTAGAGAGACAGCCATAAAACAGAAGAGTTCAGATACAAAGCCCTCCCAAACTTCTCCTCACGCTGTGGCATCATGCATGCTAAGGAAATACTCTTACCACACAGCTAAATCAACCCTAATAGTAAGCCTTCAAACATGCTTAAACACATACACATTCCCCACTTAATTTTTAAAAACTCAGCTGTTCCTATGTCTTCTGTAATAAACGTTCCCCTTACAAGCGCTCCAGGGGCTAGTGAGATAGCTGAATGGATAAAGGTGCTTGCAGCCAAATCTGAGAACCTTAATTCAATCCCCAGAACCCATGGTAGTGGAAGGAGAGAAGTGAGCCCTGAAAGCTAGACTCTCATATGTGTATGCCCACACATACAAATTAAAAATAAATAGCATTACATTTTTTCTATCAACACACAGCATATTTTAAAGTTATTTCAAAGGTCATCTCTTCAGTGTGAGTATTAGCAAATAAAATACAGCTAGTACAAACAGTTATTGAAGTATGAAATACAGAGTGAACTTAAGAGTTAAAAAGAAAGACAGCAGTGGCTCACGCCTTTAACCACATCACTTGGGAAGCAGAGCAAGGTAGACCTCTGAATTTGAGGTCAGCCTGGTCTACAGAGCCAGTTCCAAGACAGCCAAGGCTACACAGAGAATCCCTGTCTCAAAAAAAAAAAAAAAAAAAACAAAAAAAAAAAAAACCAAAGAAAAGAGGAGAAAAAGAAGGAAGAGGAGAAATTAGAAAATGTTCTCCATGTTTTATTAGACTGTTTACATGTTAAAATGTTTTAGATATATTAGGTTATATAAATTCTATTTTCATTGTTTTATGTGGGTACTAAAAAGGCTACATATTTAGTTCATGTGTTTTCAGTTGGACAAAGTGGACATCGAACTTAGAAAAAGATAAAAACTTATTAATGTTCTTTATAAATGGCATTACAAATACCCCCAGGTGTAGTGGTGCGATCCTGTCACACCAGCATTAGGAATGCAGGATCCAGATAATTACAAGTTAACCGGCTTGGTGATTAAGGACACTGTTGCTCTTGCAGCTCCCAGTACCCACAAGTGGCTCACAACCATCGTTAACTCCAGTTCAGGAAGATCTGAAGTCCTCCTTTGAACTCTGCGAGCATCAGGTATGCGTGTGGTGCACATACACACATGCAAGCAAAATGCTCAAACACATAAAATAAATAAGCCTAAAACCAAAATCAGGCTAAGGATGCAGCTCAGTACAGTGCTTGCCTGGCACCCAAGAGGCCCTAGACTCAATCCCCAGCGATGTGCTTTCTTGTGGGGTACATGCTGTAATCCCCAGTCCTTGGGAGGTGGTCGTACATGGCCGTCTGAGGGGAGGAAGGGAGGGAAGATGTTTAAGAGAAGTGATTTCCACACAAATGTGAGAGCTTTACAGCCAAAGCTGCTGCGGCCCCAGTGCAGGTTTGCAGAGCAGCACTTCTAACTCCATAGCTGCCAAGCAGGTCCAAGGTGCATTTCTGGGTTGTTTTGTTTTGTTTTTTAAGTTGTATGAGTGTTTGCATACATGCCTGTAAACACGTTCATATGCCTGGTGTCCCTCTGGGGTCAAAAGAGGGCAATGGACCCCTGGAACTAGAATTACGGGTGGTTCTGAGCCCAGTGTGGGTGCCCGTCCTCTGCGAGAGCAGCAAATGCTCGGAGCCTGCTGAGCCTCCTCTAGCCCCGGGCCATCTCTCTAGTGGTGTTTTTGTTTGTTTTTTTGTTTTAAATGGGAAGGTTGAGACTGATCTTTATCAAATTTTACTACCTTCTTATTAACTTTAAATGTTTGTTTTTATTCCCTGTGTGTGTGAGCGTTTTGTCTGCACATTATGTACAATGTGTGTGCCTGGTATCCTTCAGGGAAGAGAGGACGTGGGGCCCCTGGACCTGGAGTTGTGTAGTTCTGGGAACTCAATCAGTCCTCTGCAAGGGCAACCAACGCTCATGATGGCTGAGCCATCTCTCCAGCCCCTCATTAACTTTAAAAGCTTCAATATAGGACTAGAGAGATGGCTCAGTGGTTAAGAGCACTTGCTGCTTTTCAAGAGGACCCAGGTTCAGTTTCCAGCACCCACATGGCAGCCCACATCTGCCTGTAACTGCAGTTCCAGGGGATCCGACACCCTCACACAAACATATACAGGAAACACCAATGCACATAAAATAAAAACACAAAAAAATTAAAAAATAAAATCCAGCTGTAAGGCCTTAAAAAAAGTTTACAATAATCTGACTACCAAAGTTTAAAAACTCTTTCCCAGAAGTACAGTGCTACAGACCATATGGTTTACACATCTAGGCTTAGTCTTTTGTATAAAAACACAAATAATTACTAATGCTTACACACAAAAACAAATAAATGAGAAATCTTCAGTCTCATTGAACAAAAGGAGCTCTTACGCTTAAATAAAACAAGGAAGCCAGCATGGTAGTACATCCCTTTAACCCCAGCCCTCAGGAGGCAGACGCAGATAGATCTCCATGAGTCTGAGGCCAGCCTGGTCTACAGAGTGAGTACCAAGCAGCCAGAGCTACAAAAAGACACTCTGCTCAAAAAAACAATCTCTAGCAGAGAACCCAGGCTCCAGGTAATAAAATGTTTAAAAGGAATACATTTTAATCCCAACATTCAAAGATACTGAGGCAGGGAGACCACAAGTCCAAGGTCAACTTAGGCCATAGAGGACACTCAAAAAACAGCCTGAGTTCTAAGAAAACATCTCAAAATAAACTTCAAAATTTCATCAATACTTGTAATGAAAAACCCTATAATAAATTACCATTTACTCAAGGACCTTTTTTAAAAAAGATTTATTTATTTATTTGTTTGTTTATTTATTATGTATACAGTGCTCTGCCTGCATGTATGAGCACAGGTCATCTGGTGAGGACACCAGATCTCATTACAGATGGTTGTGAGCCACCAAGTGGTTGCTGGGAATTGAACTCAGGACCTCTGGAAGAGTAGCCAGTGCTCTTAACCTCTGAGCCATCTCTCCAGCCCTACTCAAGGACTCTTAGTGGGTAAAAGCTGTACCAGGCAGTTTACTCCTTACAGCAAACAGTAGACAGGTAAACACGTAGGTTCTCGCCTCACAGATAAAAATACAAGCTCTAGGGATTGTTTTAACCTCTTCTGTACAACCAGACCTCAGTGCCTATGATGGCAGGGCCCACAGTGAGCGAGGCCCTCCTGCATCAATTAGCATTTGAGAAAATAGCCCCTCGGACATACCCACAGGCCAGTGGGATGGAGGAAGTCCTCTACTGAGGTTTCCTCTTCGCAGGTGTCTGTAGTTTGTGTCAAATTCACAAAAGCTAAATAGCACATTTGCTAAGCCATGTCACTTGTCCATTCTTTTACATTTCAGTACCTGTATTTGTTGTATATTTGCGTACCTGTGGAGATCACAAGACAAAGCACAAGAGCTGGTTCTCTCCCTCTACCATATGGGTCCAGGTCATCCAGCTTAACAGCAAGTGCCTCTATCCACTGAACCACACAGCCCTGGGGGATGTAGGATGTTCCATGCCAGCACTCAGGAGGTAGAGGCAAGAGGTGTTGAGTTCTGCCACCCAGAGCTACACAAGATTAAAAGATAAATAAACAAATATATTATCTGTCTATCTAACCCAGACAGTGTCTTTTACCTTTAAAACTTAGTAACTAACATACAGGATGTAAGACAATGGATGAATGAAACCGTGGCTCATTGGCCTCCCATCTCCACTTGAGGTCCTACGTTGTATGCAAAACCAGTTACCTATTGTTCTAATGGACTTACTGTTATTTTGAGATAGGTTCTCACTGGGTAGCCCAGTCTGGCCTTGAACTGGCACTCTCTCTGTCTCAGCTTCTGCTGTTGGGATTAAAGGCACACGTCATGGCTAGAACATACCATTCAATTTAAAAGGTGACATGGTAGCTAGATGTGGTGTGTGGTGTGCAGTCAAGAGGCGGAACCAGTCGAAGATCCAGTTCCAGGCCAGCCTGGCATATATAGTAAAATCTTATCTAAAATTTAAAAAGCAACATAATTGAATGATAATAATAATAATAATATTTCAAAAATGGAGGCCTAGGGGGTTTATAATGCCATCCTCTTGGAAGGCTGAGGCAAGAGAATTACAAATGCACCACACCTAGCTACTTAATGAAAACTTTTCTCAAAATAAAAAGGAGAGAGAGAACTGGAGATTCTAGGTAGTTGAACACTTGCCCAGCATTGCTCACTGCTTTGCACACACACACACACACACACACACACACACACACACACACACACACACACACACACACACGACGTTAAAGGATACTAAAACTATGGCCTTGGAGATGGTGCTGTCTCACAAGCCCGATGACCTGAGAGCCCAGAACCACCCAGAATCCTGAGGCAGTGGGTACATCCCACTTCTATATGAACATGGGAGGCAGACACAGGAAAATCACCCATACGTCTGGAGGCCAGATAGCCTGGAGTACACAGCCCAGCAGAAAATCTAAAAAGCAAGGTGGAAGGAGGAGAAATCACTCCTAAAAGTTACCTTCTGATTCCCACACTTACTGTGGCATGTACTCCCATGCACATACAAACTAATAAAAATCTGAAAATCATGCCTCTTATGACATCCGCCTAACCTCACAGCATGGACAGTCAATGGATTGCAAGTGAAGCTCACAGCTTAAGCTCACTGTCTTAGTCTGCTTTCTAACGCTGTGATAAAACACTGACACTTGGCAAGGAGTCTCACAACTCCAAGTCATAACCCACCAAGACAGGAAACCAAGCCAAGAACTAGAGAAGAACCTAGAGGCAGAAACTGAGCAAAAGCAATAAAGGAATGCTGTTTGCTGGTTTGTTTCTCATAGCTTGCTCTAACCCTAACCCTAACCCTAACCCTAACCCTATTTATACAACTCAGGACCACCTGCAGAATGGCACCCTGCCACTACAATGGGCTGGGACCTCCCACATCAATCATTAATCAAGAAAATGACCTGTCACGGGCCAATCCGTTGGTGGCATTTTATCAATTGAGGATCCCCCTTCTCAGATGACCCTAGAATGTGTCAAGTTGAAATCAAATAACAACAAAAAAATTAACTAACACACCCATAAGTGTACAGTTCTTGCAAAGAAATCCTTGGTGTCCTTTACAATACTGATTTAATTGGCCAAAACGCCCAGCATTGGGGGAGGGCTACTAGCACCAAAGTCCAAGGCATGAGGTCCTGGCTGTCCTTTGCACACACAACCCTTATTCTCAGGAGCATCCAGGCACATCTGCCTGCCCTCCACTTCTTCTCGTACAGACAGCCAGCATTTAAAATGGCGATTTCCTCATTGCTGCTAAGTGCCCTTTACCCTTTCTTTTTAAAGCTTTACAATTAGAAAAAGGATCATAAACTAAATCTGTAATTAACAATCTGTACAGGACATTAAACTTTAGTAGGCTGGGCTTTAGACCTTAACACCTTGTAAAAATGTTAAAGTAAGTGTTTTGGAAAGGGATACGATTTTAAGAACGTGTTAAATGGCTACTTGGTAAAATGACAGCCTCAAGACTGGCTTGCAAGAAACCAGGGCAAAATGAGCAGGCTATCTATGGGGTGTGGGGCAGCGCAGCAGGACGCCACTAGCCATGGTCCACAGGACATCTGTATTTTCACAAACACTTTTCTGGAGCTGAAATCGTGCCTAAGTGAACGTTTAAAATCATTTTCCCAAGAAGCCTTGCTTCATATGCACCTGCTTAAAACTGAGTCTGCTGCTAAGTAAAACTCAAGTACATCTTAAATTTTTTTTTTCTTTTTTTTTCTGGAGCTGGGGACCCAACCCAGGGCCTTATATTGTTGTTAGCAGTGCTCTACCACTGAGCCAACCCAACCCTGTACATCTTAAATTTAAGAATCCAACTCGAGAAAGCTGGAGAGATCGGCTCAGTGGACGAGAGCACTAGCTGCTTGTAGAGGACCCAGACTCAATTCCTAGCACCCATGTGACAGTCCACAACCATCTGTTACTCCAGCCCCAGGAGCTCTGTACGCAATGCATATGCATGGTGCACAGACATAAATGCATGTGAAACACCCATCCAAATAAAATAAAAATTAAAAAAACAAAGACAACCTGTGAGACAAGTATTTGATTCTAAATCTCTCTAGTGACTGACATCATTTGAGTTGTCAGTTAACCTAAGTTTTTAGGTACAGAACCTCGAGTTGTTTTTAAATATAAAGAAACTTTCTTTTAAATCACCATCACTGAATTTTACAAGGAAAAAAATGGCTGAATATATATTCCAAGAGCTTATGAATTCAGATTACAAGGGGGAAATTTTGATTTACTTATAGCAGACAATTAGCACATCTTCAAGTTCTAATGATTCTAATCAGAGTCTGTGGAACCTGGGAAGCTCCCTTCTCTTCCATAAACTACAAATTACCTATCAGTTTGAAAAGCCCAGTGGAACTATTTAAAATTACCACCAGTTATGACAATGCTTACAGATATGTCAGTGTTCTCTGTCACATAAATCTACCTTCCTAATTGGATAAAATTACTTAGTAAAATGTTTCTCTTTCAATGTTTTAGGTTCATGTTTTTCTCTCTTCCTAGTATCTGGACATAATTGCCCGTGGCTGGGCTCAACAGATAATCTAAAGGGAAATGAGCCAGGCATGGTAGTGCACAGCTGTAATCCCAGGCAAGCAGATCTCTGTGAGGTCAAAGACGACCTGGTCTACACAGTGCGTTCTAGCACAGCTAGGGCTACGCACTGAGCCCATGTCTCAAAAACAAATATAAAACCATGGGGATGGGGGCAGGGGAACATTGAAACCACAAATAAGAATCAGGGTGATACTGCAAACATCAATCCCTTTGAAGCTGGAAAGATAGCTCAGTGGCTAAGAGCACTGGCTGTTCTTCCAAAGAACCCTGGTTCAAGTCCCAGCACCCACATGGCAGTTTACCAACCATCTGTGATTCCAGTTCTACAGAATCCAGTACTCTCAGACAGACAGAAGTGCAGGTAACATACTTAACACCAATATACATAAAATAAAAAAAAAATTATTTTAAAGAAACCCAACCCTTCAAGCCACTCCTTATCAGGTGGTTGTGTATTGATGACTTTGCTCAAATATTCCACATTTTAAGAAGTTGTAGTGGGGGCTGGAGAGATGGCTCAGAGGTTAAGAGCACTGACTGCTCTTCCAGAGGTCCTGAATTCAATTCCCAGCAACCACATGGTGGCTCACAACCATCTGTAATGGGGATCTGATCCCCTCTTCTGTTGTGTCTGAAGAGAGCAACAGTGTACTTCACATACATGAAGTAAATAAATAAAATCTTTTAAAAAAAAAAGTTGTAGCATTTCAAATTTAACTGAAGAGTTCAGTTATTAAGTTTAGGTATTTTGATGTTATTTTACCAAAATTCCCAGAGCAAGAATGTGTAAGTGTAGTAGTTTGAATGAGAATGGTCCCATAGGCTTATGTATTTGAATACTTTGTCTCCAGTTGGTGGAACTATTTGGGAAGGATTGGGAGGTGTGGCCTTGATGGAAGGTATGTCACTGGCCTTTGAGATTTCAAAAGACTCAAGTCTGCCTCCTGCTGGTGGATCAAGGTGTGAGCTCTCAGCTCTTCCTGCCACCATTCCTTTGCTTCCATCATCACAGACTCTTAACACTTTGAAACTGTGAGCCTCAAATTAAGCACTTTCTTTTATAGGCTGCCTTGGTCGTGTTTTATCATAGCAATAGAAAAGTAGCTAAGACAAGTACGTAAACCAAATTAAAATTCACTATAAAACCAGGCAACAAGAACTGTGTTTAAATCATTTGTGAAAACTCAACCTGCATTTGTCACTTAAGCTACCATAAAATTAAACTTAAAGCTGCGCATGGTGCCACACATGGGTGTTTAGTCCCAGCAGAGACAGGCAGATCTCTGGGAGTTCAAGGTCAGCCTGGTCGACACATTGAGTTCCAGGACAGACAGGGCTATGTAAAGAAACCCTGTCTCAAAAGCAAAACAACAAAACCAAACAAACAAAAAGAAGAAAAAGAAAAACAAAACAAAAAATCAAAAACTAAAACACTCTCGGGGCTAGAGGATGGCTCAGCTGTTAAGAGAACTGGCTACACTTTCAAAAGACCCTCACGGTAGCTCACAAACTGACTGTAACTTCATTCCCTCCATGGGCACTTGAAGCATACAGTACACGGACAAACATACAGACAAAACACTCATACACCTTTAGTAAATTATTTTAAAAATACACTGATACAAATACAGAAAATAAAGTTATCCTAGTCAAATATAAAATATATCAGCTGAATCTATCTTTCATCCCCTTTTGTTTTGTTTTTGGTTCTGTATATTTGAAGAGTTTACAGCCACCAGTGAAATGACTCATGGGTAAAATCATTTGCCACACAAACCTGGCAACCTGAGTTCAAATTCCAGAACACGAATAAAGATGGAAGGGGGGGCCAGCTCCATGACGTGGTCTCCTGACTTCACATGCGCACCATGGCACCCCCAATGCATAATGATGAATGAATAATTTAAAAACAGCTTGTAAAGTGCTAAGAGTTTAAAATGAATTCAATGTTTAATATTAAAGACATACAACTAATCTTGGACAGACTACAGCACTAAATTACTACCTATGACTCCATCGTGAGGTTTCTAATTACATTTAATTACATATTTTATTTTAAAACTGTTAGACAAGTTCATAAATTCAGAAACAGTCAGACTGATGTGCACTGAGCGAACATTTTAGTCTCCATCTAGAACTAAACACGTTACTATTTCACTGGTTAACAAGTTGTTTATATTCATTTTGAAGATAAATTGGGGGGAGAGGTGAAAAAATGGACCAGTAGGCAAAGGCCCTTGTCATGCAACCTGACGACCTGAATTGAGATTTACCCTCAGAACCCATGGAAAGGTAGAGAGACCCAGCATCACAAAGCTGTCCTCTGACCTCTGCATGAACAGCTGGGCATTCACATGCGTCACATACATACACAAGGAAGTATGCTGCTAAGACTTTAAGACTCACGTGTTTTCTTTAAAATCATGACTTAATTTAGACTTACAAGTCAAATTTTAGTATTTTCAGTTTATAGTTCTTTCTTGGGAAAAAAAAGCATAAATCTGTCTCTAAAACTACTAATTTAAGCATTAAATAGGAGATTTAGCACCCAAAAAACAAGTTTAAGTACACCATTAAGGGCATGGTGGTACACACTTTAATCCCAGCACTGGGAGGCAGAGACAGGCGGATCTCTGAGTTCAAGGCCAGCGTGGTCTACATGTTGAGTTCCAGGGCAGCTAGGGCTACATAATAGAGAAACCCTGTCAAGTGGGAAAGAAAGAAAAATAGGGCTGCAGTAACTGTCAGTGATAACAGCACCACAGCTCAGTTCCAGCCCCTTGTCAGGTGACAGGACATCCAATGAAGTGTTCTGGCCTCAGCAGGCACCAGCACACACATATGTATAGACAGACAGACATAAACAAGTAAAATAAACATGGGGGGGTGCTAGAGGGCATCTGCCATGAAAACACAACAGCCTCAGTGTACAGAGCCTCTGTGTAAAGCCGGACACAGTAGTCCATGTGTATAAGCCCAGCCCTCCTACAGTGTGATGGAACATGGAAATGGGTGAATCCTGAGAAGCTCACAGGCCAGCTAGCTTATTGCACAGTGTCATACAACATGAACATAAGATGGAAGGCAAGGACCAACACTCGAGCCTGTCCTCTGACTTCCACATACATCCATACTCACACACAAGCCTATGTGCACATGTGCAGATCTGGATGCTCAACACAAGCCTATGTACACGTGTGCAGATCTGGGTGCTCACACACAAGCCTATGTGCACGTGTGCAGATCTGGGTGCTCACACACAAGCCTATGTGCACGTGTGCAGATCTGGGTGCTCACACACAAGCCTATGTGCACGTGTGCAGATCTGGGTGCTCACACACAAGCCTATGTGCACGTGTGCAGATCTGGGTGCTCACACAAGCCCATGTGCACGTGTGCAGATCTGGTGCTCACACACAAGCTATGTGCACATGTACAGATCTGGATGCTCACAAGCCTATGTGCACGTGTGCAGATCTGGATGCTCACACACAAGCCTATGTGCAGGTGTGCAGATCTGGATGCTCACACACAAGCCTATGTGCACGTGTGCAGATCTGGGTGCTCACACACAAGCCTATGTGCACGTGTGCAGATCTGGGTGCTCACACACAAGCCTATGTGCACGTGTGCAGATCTGGGTGCTCACACACAAGCCTATGTGCACGTGTGCAGATCTGGGTGCTCACACACAAGCCTATGTGCACGTGTGCAGATCTGGGTGCTCACACACAAGCCTATGTGCACGTGTGCAGATCTGGGTGCTCACACACAAGCCTATGTGCACGTGTGCAGATCTGGGTGCTCACACACAAGCCTATGTGCACGTGTGCAGATCTGGATGCTCACACACAAGCCTATGTGCACGTGTGCAGATCTGGATGCTCACACATAAGCCTATGTACACGTGTGCAGATCTGGGTGCTCACACACAAGCCTATGTGCACGTGTGCAGATCTGGGTGCTCATACATAGGCCTATGTGCACGTATGCACAGATTTGGGGTGCAGGGGAGGAAAAATATCAGGGCTGAAGAGATGGCTCAGTAATTAAAGAAACTTATAGCTTAGGACCCAGGCTGGGCTCCCAGCACCCTACGGCAGTTCATAACTGTTAACTTCAGTTCCAGATGGCCATCTGATGCCTACTGCTGGCTTCCTCAGCCATTGCATGCATACACATGGTTCACAGACATACACGAAGGCAAAAACACTCAGACTCATAAAATAAAAATAAATTCATCTTTTTTTAAAAAAGGAAAAAAATCTGGAGTGGTGGTACACATCTTTAATCCCAGCACTGGGGAGATTGTCTCAATAAAAAAAAAATGAGAATAAAATGAAAATTAACTTTAATGTGGGCTTAGATTTCTTTTTTAAGGGTTTGGGAAGATGGCTGGATGGATATACCTCAGTTTAGATCCCCCCAGCGCCCATATGAAGCTGGCTGGGTACAGTGGCTTTAACCCCACCCAATCTGCTACCCGAGTCCTGGTGGGAGCAAGTGGGGCATACTGCCCGGCTGGTCAATCTAGACGACTCGTGACCTCCAGGTCCACAGAGCATCCTGCCTTAAACATAAGGCGGAGGCATCAAAATGAGCCCTCAGGTGAGAGCGTCCAGCCAGACACCAGTCTGATGTCCAGTGGAAGGAGAGAACGGCCTCCTAAACGCTGGCCTCTGGCTTTCACACACTCACACTCACACTCATGCACACGCCCACACTTACATACATCAGATCTCTGGCCTCCACATGTGGGGCATACCTGCACACATGTGAGCACTTACACAAACGTGACACACACAAAATAAACTTTAAACAAAAAACTTAAATCATCTTATGCTGGGCAGTGCTGGCAGCACAGGCCTGAGTTCAGAGTTCGTGAGGCAGAGGCAGGTGGGTTCGAAGCCAGCCTGGCCTACAGAGTGAGTTCTAGGACAGCCAGAGATACAAAGTGAACCCTGTCTTTAAAAATCGCTTTTAATTATCACTGTGAAGTATGTGGATGTAGAGGTCAGAAGTCAGTGCTCAGGAACCAGGTCGTCTCCATGGCAAGTCCTGGAGACTGAACTCAGGCTCCCAAGCCAGCACAGGAAGCATTAGCTCACCAAGCCAGAGAGCTGCTTTCATCTTGTTTAGAATTAAATTCAGAGCATTAAGCAAGCTCCAACTGGTGAAGAAACACTCACACGCTCCTTAGAAGCTCTACCTGGGGAGTGCTCAGAGCTCTGGGCTTTTGGTTAAACTACACATTCCTTTCTTCCTTCACAACTGGTAATGGGGCAAGCCGTGTGCTGGAGTTCTCTCAACAGAATAATGTGAAGCAGCACAAAGATCACTAATGAAGCCTGGGGGTAGGGACGAGCGAGGCTCAGTGCTTAAGGACACCCAGGTTTGGTTTCTAGCATATGTGGTTCCAACCTAACTCCAATCCCAGGGCCCAACACCCTCTTCTAACCTCTATGGGCACTGGGCATGTACTGGTACACATATATACTGTCAGGCAAACAAATACATCCTTAAAAACAAAACGTATATTTAAAAAACATTACTAAGGTATGGGGCCAGCACTGGTAAGGGCACTGTCAACAGAGATGACATCCTGACTTTGATCCCCAGAACTCACACGCCTCTGGGTTGCCCTCTGACCTCCACATGTATGCAATGGTATATGTGCCTGACACACACTCCAGATAATAAATGTAAAAAGAAAACAACTAAGATGTTACAATATTGTCCTATTGTAATATTGTACTATTTGGGACAAGACCCTTAAGCAGGCAGATTGTGTCAGCAGACCACAGATGATGAACGACACTGTTAAACTGAGATTTGCTACTTTAATAGTATTGAACATCCCGGAGTAAAACAAATTTCCCCTCCCAAATTCTAAGGTGCCTTTAAAATGGCTTTTCCAACCAACAGATGCTCATGTGTGCATGTAAATCTTCCCCAGAGAAAATGGTGGTGCCTGCATCTGTGACAGCTGAGCAGGCAATTTTACTTACTGTATGGGTTCAACGTCTGCATGTATATTATATAATTTTAAGTTTTCTAACCTTTCATCGTCATGCAAAAATGTCCTTTAAACTTATGCCCCGGATTTGCACACAGTATTAAATAAACAAATATCATCCTGCGTTGGTCCATTCCTCACTCACTCAAAGATCCAAGAACAAGCCTGAACGCAGGGGCTTGTGTGACGGGCCCCGTTGGGGATTGGTTCCCATGCTGTGATTTGATTGGGAATCTGCATGTCCATCGCTGAAGGCCCTTGTCCCCAGTTGTGTTTTGATTGATCAATAAAGAAGCCAGTGTCCAATGGCTGGGTAAAGGGAGATGGGCTAGGACAGAGGAGGACCACAAGAATGCAATGGGAGATGAATCAGATTTGGAGCTGCAGGTGAGAGAGAGCCAACGAGCCATGTAAGAATTCGGGTAAGTGGTCACTGGTCACTGGTCACTTCCCTGAGAGGCCTGAGGTAGCAGACTGAAGATTAGAACTACCCAGCCTTTGGTTAATCATGACCATTTCAAAAAAAGCGTGTGTGTGTGTGTGTGTGTGTGTGTGTGTGTGTGTGTGTGTGTGTGTGTGTGTTTTTCATTCCCTGGATGGGTGGCTGGAAACATGTGACCTGCTGGGAGCACAAAGCAGAGTAGCTAAACTCATCACTACAATGCTTGTGTGTGTGTGTGTGTGTGTGTGTGTGTGTGTGTGTGTGTGTGTGTGCATGTGCAGGGGGGGGGGCGGTGGCGGAACATGTGACCTGCTGGGAGCACAAAGCAGAGTAGCTAAACTCATCACTACAATGCTTGTGTGTGTGTGTGTGTGTGTGTGTGCATGTGCAGGGGTGGGGGCGGGTGGCCGTTACAGTGTCTGCTGGTTCCAGTGACTGTACAAACAGTCCCTCATACTACAACAGACTGGGGAAATGCATTACCATGATATGAAATAGCCCGTATCTGGTCAGCACTGTCAGAGGCAACAGAAACAATACACGATAGGACAAACGCGGTACTCACGACTTAACGCATCGTTCATATGAAAAATGACCTCCACCTTATAGACATACCCTAGGAACTGCTAGGTGTTTTAGTTCTACGGCCTCTAGGTAGCTGATGTATACAAGAAGTTAAAAACATTCACCCAAAGTGAAGCCTAAACAAAGACCCCACACCTGCCAGTGAACCGCAGACCACAATCATGTCCCTGGCACGAAATCCCTGCCTTTGCCATACTCAGAATCTCACCCAAAAACCTACACTTCAGGGCTAAATAGGTGGCTCATTGGTTAGGAGTACTGACTGCTCCTCAGAGTACAGCAGTGTACGCATATAAATAAAGTGAACAAATCTTAAAAAAAATAAACTCAAACTTCAGCCAGGTGCTCTGTAGGTGAAGGTGGAAGATGAGGGTGGGGGAAGGGAGGGGGAATAACCGCAAGTTGCATGGACCACATCATGAATTACAGACCAACCTGAGCTACAGAGTGAGACGACCACCCCCTTGTTTTAAAGAGTTTATTTATTTAATGTATGTGAGCTTAATGTATGTGAGTACACTGTGGCTGTCCTCAGACACACCAGAAGAGGGCATCGGATCCCATTACAGATGGTTGTGAGCCACCATGTGGTTGCTGGGAATTGAACTCAGGACCTCTGGAAGAGCAGTCAGTGCTCTTAACCACTGAGCCATCTCTCCAGCCCTAAGTAAGTGATCTTTAAACACAATCTCTACCTCAGCAAATCGTCGCAGTAGTGAAGTAAAAGCCGTGGGCTCACACCAAACACACATGGGTTAGGGTCAGAAACAGAACCACGGTCACCACTGGCAGTGCAGCCATCAAATGGTATCTTGAAACAGGAACTGTCAATTCACGCTAAAGTCGGTGCAAATATTATAAGCAGCAGGCCCTTTACATCCGAGGCTGCACTTTATCTTGTGAATAAAGCAGCACCAGCTGGCTTTCTGAATATTTACTGGTGTCTGTCTTAGTTACTGCTCTATTGCTGTGAAGACACACCGCGACAAGGCAACTAACGGAAGAAAGCACTTAACTGGAAGTTCGTTTTCAGCTTCAGAGGCCAGGCCATCACTATCATAGCGAAGAGCACGGCAGCCGTAGGCAAGGCTGGGCCAGAGGCTGAGACCTTACACCTGCTCCATAGGAGGAGACGAGAGAGAGAGAGAGAGAGGGGGGGGGGGGCGGGGGCGCTGAGCTTTTGTAAGTTCAAAGCCCACCCAGTAATACACCTCCTCCAACAGGGCCTCACCTCTAATCCTTCTCAACTAGTTCCACTCCCTGGCGACTAAACATTCAACATAAGAGCCTGGAGAAGCCATTCCCGTTCAAACCACTACAGTGGGATATGTTTTGAGCTTTTCTTTGTTTGTTGTTGTTGTTTGGTTTTGCTTACACATGTACACCATGCGTGAGTTTGGTGTCCAAGGCAGTGAGACGGCGGCTTGAGATCCCCTAGAACTGGTGTTACAGACAGTTGTGAGCTGCCATACGGGTGAGAGAAATCCAAACCTGGGTCTTCTGCAACAGCAGTAAGTTCTCTGAGCCACTGAGCCATGGCTCCAGCCCTCACATTGTTTTTAGGTTCCTTTTAATTAATCTAAATATTTTTATGAATTTAGTTTTTTCCCTCTTTAGTTTAGTGTTTTACACTTCTGTCCTTCACATCTGTTTTTTGTATGAAATCCCCTACCAGGCAGTTGTATAAAAACTCTTGCCATCTGCTGCTATGGGGTAAACACACACTCACAAAGAACACCTGATCCAAGCATTGTCAAAGCACACATTAGCGTGCACTGTTATTCCCACGGTGCAGGCTGTGCACCCGAGGGCGAGCGGGAGTCAAGGCTATCATTATGACATCGCTCGGGTGGATGTCACTCCGCCCCGCTCACTGTGCTGGCATCTGTGTGGCTGGTGCTGCTGGCCAGGCCAGTAGCATGAAGCAAAGCAGCGAGTCTCACTGCCCAGTCCCTGAGGGCCTCACGGGCACCTGCAGTAAAACATTACACACATTTTGTTCTCATAACGTCCTAACATCAAAGCTGTGAAAATAAGTTCTTGAGGACACACCATTTAGACGGCTATGAACTAAAAACCAAAGGTGCACAGAAAGCACATCAGCACGAAGCACTATGTGCACCTGAGGACGCTTCAGGAACACAGTGGCTGCTTATGCTTCAGTGGGTGGCAGCAGACTCTAAACCAGAATCGGGTGACACATCACTTATAAGATGGTGTGTCCTCTAATATTTCTTTCCAAATGACTGAATTTCAGCTTTAAGTAAAACTAGAATTTTGAATAACTTTTACCCATTACCATGACCTCAAATAGCTCCTCAATATTCACAGATTAAAATCCTCTCAAAACACAAGGAGAACCAATGGGCCTGCTGTCACAGGGCCCAAAATGCACCAACATTGCAGATTTCAGTTAGCAGCCTTCTGGATCCCCTAAGCGATTCTTGACAAGCTGAGGTAAAGGGGCTGGAGAGATGGCTCAGTGGTTAAGAGAACACACTGCTCTTGATAAATGCCTGGTTTTGGTTCCCAAGCACCTACATGGTGGTTCATAAGCATCTGTACTCCAGTGTTAAGGGATGTGACATCTCTGCTGAACTCAGTGGGCACCATTATGCATGCCGTATACACAAACATGCAGACAAAACACTCATGCACCTAAAGTATTTTGAATTAAAAAAATTAAAATGTGATGAGTGTGGTGGTTTGAATATACGTGGCCCAGGGAGTGGTACTATTAGGAGATGTGGCCTTGTTGGACGAAGTGTGTCACTTGGGGTTTGGGGTGGGAGGGAGGTTGAGACCCTCCTCCTGGCTCCCTAAAGACACTCTTCCTGGTTACCTTTGGATCAGGATCTAGAACTCTCACCTCCTTCTCCAGCACCATTTCTGCCTGGATGCTGCCATGTTCCTGCCTTGACGGTAATGGACTGAACCTCTAAACCTGTAAACCAGCCCCAATTAAATGTTATCCTTTATAAGGGTTGTCTTGGTGTCTGTTCACAGCAATGGGAACCCTAATGAAGACATTGAGCATGGTGGTTTGAATGCGAATGTCTCTCCCATGGGCTTATATGTTTAAATGCTTGGTCCCCAATCAGTGGAACTGTTTGGGAAGGATTAGAGGTGAGGCCTACTCCAAACCCAGTGTTCACTCTCCACCGGCCTGGGGTTCAGGATGTAAAGCTCTCAGCTACTTCTCTAGCACCATGTCTGCCTGTGTGCCACCATATTCTCTGCCATGATACGGACTGACGCTCCAAAACTGTAACCCCCCAGTAAATGCTTTCCTCTATAAGGTACCTTGGTTATAGTGTCTCTTCATAGCAACAAAATAGTAACTAAGACAGAAGTCAGTGCTAGGTGGTGACAGTAGTGGACACCTTTAATCCCAGCACTCAGGAAGCAGAGGCAGGGGGATGGATCTCTGCACATTCAAGGCCAGTCTGGTGGTCTACAGGGGAAGCACCAGGACAGCCAAGGGCTACTCAGAGAAACCTTGTCTTAAGGGGAAAAAAGACAAAGAGGTTGGTACCATGGACTCGGGCACTTCTGTAACAGGGCTGACTTTGCTGCCTGTTGGCAGAATATTAAAGACTTTGGGACTTTGGACTAGAAAAGTAGATAAACACTGTAAGCAGGGCTTAATGGTCCGTCCTGGTAGGAGCTTGGAAGACAGTCGCACTGAGATCAAGGTGGGACACGCTCAGGTTTCAGAGGGGAGAATTTTAGCAGCTGTCCACTCTTTTTTTTTTTTTTTTTTTTTTTTTTTTTTTTTTTTTTTTTTTCGGAGCTGGGGACCGGCAGCTGTCCACTCTTATACTATTTTGGCAAAGGATGTGGCTGCTTTCTGCCCTTGTCCAAACATCTCTAAAATTCTGAATTTTCAAGCTGTTTTAACTATTGAGATCACAGTTCACAAGCTTAGGCTTTGGAGTTTTCAGATTAAGAAAACTGAAAAAGTTCACATAAATATTTCCAAATCCAAAAAATAAAAATAGAAATCTGATATGCCTCTGGTCCCAAGTATTTTAGGTAACATATAATAACCTGTACTGCCAGAGTGAGCACCGCCAGCCGCCCATCTGCCAGCATGCACACTCTCTGGCTGCATGAGCGTCCTTTCCCCACACTCCTGCCAGCCCCAGGTTCTCACTCACTCTTCTCCAAGTGGTGAAGACAGAAAATGCCGCTCTAACTGGTGCTCCCTAACCTTACAATTGGGTATTTGTTCTACAGGCAGCTTCCAGATACGCCCCTCTGAACCCCACTCTTATCTTTTCTCTAGATTCCTTTATCATCTCTCAGGATAATTTTACAACTAGAAACATTTTGAGGATTCAAAAAATCTATGTATCTGGATATATAAAGTACAGTTTCTTATATTTCCCTGCGTATAACCAATATTCTACAAAGAAATTTAAAACATTATATGTCTCTGTACATATCTCTAAGACATAAACAATGGGTCTGCATTTCTGTCTCACAGCTGGGGTGTCAGAGCGATGCTCAGGGGAGGCAAAACGCAGGGGCTGACAGGCTGCATGTCTGCCTTGCTGCTGGGAGCTGGAGTGCTGCCGGAATGTCGCGCAGGGAAAGCAGAACGCAGTCTAGGATGGGGTCCCGGTCTGTAGTCTTCCGGGAGAGAAACATAGACCGACGTTGTGGTTCTCAAACTCCTGTTTACCCAGCCACTGCTGGGAACCTCAAGGAGTTGAGAATAGTGGTTCCCATCCTCCTGTGCACCAGGACCTCGAGGAGCTGGGAACAGGAGTCCACAGCCGTGCTGTGCTGAGCATGAGGCAAAATCCAGTTTAACTCTGAGTGAATGCCAAAGTACAGAGGGGCTGGAAGAGAGGCCTTCCTAGGGAGATCTAGGTGTGGCTCTCTACAACAAAGGCCTCCCCGTACAGCCACCCTTGATGAAGAAGACAGTCCTTGCTTGTCCAAACCATTTGAATCATACAGGTGAGAATGCGTGTCTTACTCAGGGTGAACCAGAGATTAAATACCTTTTTCAGGAAGAAATGCCCAGAAAGGGAAACTCATTGGCTAAACACTTGGGACCTATCTAGATACCCCATTAGCATAGGGCACTCTCGGTTTTTATGCTATATGATCCGGTTGTCATGGTCCTCTTAGTGGGGTGTCATGCCATATTCCAAGACAGGTGGTCTGACCAGGAACTGATTCTAACGCCTACCATTCTCAATTATGAGATTTACCGGCAGTTTTTTTGAATCAGCCTTGCTAGTTCCTCTGTCTGGTGGCCCAGTTCTACTTGCCCCACAGATGGGATTCTGAAGAACTGACAAGACTCCTCCCTCCTTCTCTTTTGCCATGTGGTAAATTCACAAACACCACTGTGCCAACTCCATGTAGATGTCAGTGAACCCAAGAAGCTCTCCACCGACATCTAACTGCTACCAACCCTGTGCATCAATGTCACCACCCTCTTCTCAGATACCGAAACCAATAACAACAGGCAGAAAGTTCCATCACTCTGCTGAGCACCACAGAGCTAGCAGGGACGCATGCAAACAGTGGTTTGTATGGCTCCAAAACCAGCACACCCCTGGCTCTCCTCCCTGTGCTAGCTGTGGTCCCTAACTTCACTGTTAGTAATATGTGCAGATAAAAGGACCAGTCATGTTTTTCTTTAAAAGCTCATTACCTCATTTGGAGTTTCTTCAATAAAAATCAAATAATACCAGGAGCTTTAATCATCACCGTTGACAATTGTCTTGCCATAACCAACGTTAATAACATGAGTGCAGTCATCCTTATTACAGGCTTGGTAGCACTAATCATACCTTATCCCGATTACCTCACCAGAGGTTACCCTAGAAGGCTAGGAAAGCCATGGAATGTTATGGGGCACAGCCACTCCCACAGAGAGAAAAGAGGCAAAAGCAACTCAACAGACTGTCAGGGGAACAGACCCCAAACCTGACCCAGACACCACATTTTCCATAATAATCCCAAATCACCATGAACCAAACAGCATGCCCTGGTTAGAGTTCCTGTTGCTGTGAAGAAACACTGTGGCCAAAAGCAAGCTGAGGGGGAAAGGGCTTATTGAGCTTACACTTCCACATGGTAGTCTATCGTTGAAGGAAGCCGAGACAAGAACTTAAACAGGGCAGGAGCCTTGAGGCAGAAGCTGATGCAGAGGCCATGGAGGGGCACAGCTTACTGGCTTGCTCAGCCTGCTTTCTTATAGAACTGAGGACCACCAGCCTAGGGATGGCACCGCAATCAACCACCTGGGCCCTCCCCCATCAACGCTTAATTAAGAAAATGCCCTATAGTCAGATCTTATGAGGGCATTTTCTCAATTGAAGTTCTCTCTTTTCAGATATCTCTAGTTGGTGGGTCAAGTTCACATAAAACTGGCCAGCACATAGCCATCAACTAAACTGAGAGCTCCTGAAATTACCCATGTGATGAGGTCCCTCCCAGAGGCCCACCACAGCTCTGGCCACCAAGCCAAGCCTGAATCAAAATCATCCTGCCTCACGTCTGAGCCCCTTTAATCCTGAACAGATTGTAGTCTATTTACTTCTAACACAGACAGACAGACAGACAGACACAAAGACACACACACACACACACACATACACTTAAATGCCTTAGCCCTTGCTGTCCCTTTCCTCTACCATACCTGGATGGGCCAGCATCTGCTGTTCTCCACACCCCTCTCTATTATCTATTCCTAGGTCTCTGCATTCTATAGCCTGGCCAAGCCCCTCTGCCGGGTCCTAGGGTACCTGACACATTATAACTTCTTGCAGAAATATCAGTCTACTTGCAAGATCACTGTTACAGAAAACCACTAAAGCCACTAAATAAAAACTAGGGCTGGAGAGATTGCTCAGCGGTAGGGACACCTGCTGCTCTTCCAGGGGACCTAAGTTGCCAGCACCAGTCAGGCAGTTCACAGCTGTGTCTAGCTGCAGGTCCTGGGGCTCTGATGCCTCCAGCCTCCACAGGCACCTAAACTCATTCACACATACCCATACACACACACACACACACACAGAGACACACATGCACACAGGCACACACACGCACACACACACACAGAGACACACAGGCACACAGACACACACACGCACACACACACCTATGCATAACTGCAAAAGAAAATAAATCTTGAGCTAGGCAGTGGTGCCACACACCTTTAACCCCAGAGGCAGAGGCAGGTACATCTCAGTTCGAGGCCACCCTGATCTACAGAGTGAGTTCCAGGACAGCCAAAGCTACACAGAAAAACAGTCTCAAAAAAACAAAAACAACAAAAAAATCTTGAAAGATTTTATAAATAGACATCACCCAGTAATTTAGTTGAACAAAATGAACGTGGCTATACTTCTGTTCTGGACAGGGGTGCACTCTTTTTAACCCATGAAACTACCACAGAAACAACTGTGAGTATGGTTGTTCCATTTGTACATGGCCTTACCAATTCTTTTCTCAAATCGAAAAATGCAGACATAGGCTGGAGGGATGGCTCAGAGGTTAAGAGCACTGGCTGCTCTTCCAGAGGTCTGAGTTTAATTCCCTATAACTACATGGTAGCTCACAACCATCTATAATGGGATCTGATGCCCTCTTCTGCTGTGTCTGAAGACAGCAACAATGTAGTCACATATAAAATAAATCTTAAAAAAAAAAAAATAGGCACCATAGAGATGGCTCAGTGGTTAAGAGTCCTTGCTGCTCTCCCAGAAGACTCAGGTTCAATTCCCAGTACCCACCTGATGTTCATAACCATCTGTAACTCCAGTCCCAAGAATCCGATGCCCTCTCTGGCCCTCTTGGGTACCAGGTATGCACATGATCTAGAGACATACACCCAGGCAAACACATATTTATAGAAAATAATTATTATAAATAATTATATTTTAAGAACTGCAGCTGAACACAGTGGTACAAACCTATACAGCTCCAGCTACCCGGGAGGCTGAGCTCCGAATCTGGAGCCTGATGACTTGAGGCCAGTGGCAATACAGCAAGGCCTCCATCTCCAAAGTAAACTAAGTTAATTAAATTAAATTCAGTGCTTGGGAGTCTCTGGGGAAACTCAATCACTTCCTAGTTTGGGGGTGGGTGTTTTGTTTTGTTCAGTGGTGATGGTGGTAGTGGTGGTTTGGTTTGGTTTGGTTTGGTTTGGTTGTTTGGTTTTGAGACAGGATTTCTGAGCAGCCCAGGCTGTTCTGGACTCACTTTATAGACCAAGCTGGCCTCGAAATCACAGAAATTTGCCTGCCTCCTGAATACCGGGCTTAACATCTATTTTTATGTATTTTTATTTTTTTGGTTTTTCACTTCTCAGATATCTGCCAGCTGCAAGCTAGACACATCTTCATTTTTGTTGTTCCAAGGAATCTTTTGGTTTTACTTTAACTTAACATTGAAAGTTCATTTTAAAATTACACAAATATAATTAAAAATAGAACCAAGCAAACTAAATATCCAGCAAAAAAGATGCATTTAGAAGCCCAAGGTCAGGTAAGTTGAGGGGCTGATGAGTCAATCACTTGACCAAGGGGGCCACACAGGCAAGTCAGCAGAGTAGAAACAGCACCATCTCCCCCTGGGAGATGACTTAACACAGCTCCTCCCACAGAGAGCTGGTGACTTCTCCTGAAGCAAGATAAAAACTTCAGAGTGCCAGTTATAAAAAACACAAACCCAGACACAAGAGGGATAACTTACCAGGCTTAATTTTATAGGACTTTTCTCTCACACACACACACACACACACACACACACACACACACACACACACACACACACACACACACACGGACGGGGGTAGAGGGAGGGGGAGAGAGAAAGGAGAGGGAGGGGTAGAGAGAAAAGGAGAGGGAGGGGGAGAGGGAGAGGGAGAGGGAGAACAAGAACAAGAATGGAATGGGATGCAGACTTACCAGAGTGAACACAGGAAAGCATTTCTGTGGAGACGTAGTCTTGAAGGACAGGTTTGGTTTTGGTTTGTATTGGTGTGTTTTGTTTGAGACAGGATCTCATTTATGTGACCTAGGAACCTCACAGTCTCTCTTGCACCTGCCTCCAGGGTGTGGGAACTACAGGGTGCACCATCACATCACAGCAGTTCCTACCCACCCTGCATACCATCACCAGAGGCTTTACTGATTGTCAACCTAGGACAATCCTGTCAATAACAGAAATGTTATAGCTCCCCCCAGCCCCCGCACACACTGCACTTACAAATCTGTGTTTTTGTTGTTTTTGTTTTGGGTTTTCTTTTGCTTTATTTGAGATGGGCCTCACTTGCTGGCCTGAAATTTGTTTTATAGACTAAGCTGGCCTCAAACTCACAGAAATTTGCCTCCAGCTCCCAAGTGCTGGGTTTCAGGCCTACACCACTACACCCAGCTAAATGTATATTTTTGATACAACAATACTTGTTCTAAGAATTTGTGTTATAAAATTTTCCAGACTAAAAACAGGCAGAACGGTATAGTCCCCTAGGATCTTACAGGGGCCATGGAAGAAACTGTCTCAGACCTGAACCTCCTCATCTTTAAACTGGAGCAGGCCTGGGCTGGAGTTAGCTTGAGTTCAGATCACGTGCTGCCCTTCCTGAAGACCAGGCTCAGTTCCCAGCACCCACAACTGGCTGCAACGCTAGCCTTAGGAGTCCAGTGCCCCTTTCTGACCTCCAGCACACACATGTAAGCAAGCAAAACATTTACACACATTAAAAAAAAAAAAAAAAAAAAAAAACTTCATGAAAGGGAAAAAGAAAAGGAAGGAAGGAAACATTGTCATGTCTTCTATTACTGGGAATTATGATTTGAACCCAAAGCAAAGACCTCATATCCAATACCCTTTAGGGCATAGGCTCTTCAGTGCTCCAAGAACACAAACAGGACCCTACCAAGCAACTCGGACAAAAAGGAGCCATTTTATAACCTAAGAATGGATTCCCAGAGTAACAGTCACTCTAGGGAAAAGCCAGGCCATCCCTCTCTATAGCCTTTACCCTCCTGTCATGTCTCTCAGCTGCCAGCACCCCAACCCCACTGCGAACAAAACTCATTCATAGTAAGATGAAGCTGCTAAAAAATACAGCAAAGACAAATGTCTCGGCTTTGGTGGTGGCAGTGGTTTTAGAAGGAAGAATTTCTCTGTGTAGTCCAGGCTGTCCTGGAACTCAGGGATCCACCTTCCTCTGCTAAAATTAAAGGCATGGACCTGGTAAGGCTTTGATTTCTTTCTTCAAACAGATGTGCGAGCTGGGGGTAGGGTGGGGGATGTAGGAGTGCCAAGCATTCAAGGCCAGCCTTGGCTCCTGAAACCCTGTCTCCAAAAACAAAACAAGGACCCCTGAATGTTTCACTCTGTAATAAACTGTGACTCTCAGCTATCTTGCCTGTCTTTATTAAAGCAAGACAGTGATAAGCCAATCCTTCAAAGACTTCCAGGCCTCAGAAATGGCAAGAGACAAGTCTCTGCCTTGACGTATCCTAACAAACATAATGGGGCTGCCGTGTAATCCACTCGAGGATTTGCACAACTTAATGAGGAAAGGGTCGTCAGTTGGGCTGGGCAATGTGAGGGGGCCATGTGGACTCCTCGATGTAGTGCTGAGGGCCATTCTCCTCTCCCAAGGCTCTGTGAAGAATCCTCCAGTAAACAACTAATACCACAGAAGAATTTTTGTCTGTTTAATTTTCCTTCCTTGAAAACAGTAGGTGTCTAATATATTAAGCAAGCAACATTTTTTTAAAAAAAAGATGTATTTATTTTATGTGAGTACACTGTCACTGTCTTCCAACACACCGAAAAAGGACATCAGATCCCATTGCAGATGGCTGTGAGCCACCATGTGGTTGCTGGGAATTGAATTCAGGACCTCTGGAAGAGCAGCCTCTGCTCTTAACTGCTGAGCCATCTCTCCAGTCCGAAAGAAGCACTTTTTAAAGAAAGATTTTAATCTTAATTGTATGTATGTGTTGTACTGTGTAAGTCATGTGTATATAGGTGCCTGAGGAGGCAGAAGTTATATCGCCTGGAATTGGAGGTACAGGTGGTCATGAGTGGGTGTTGAGACTTGAACTCTGGACCTTTGGAAGAGCAAAGCCTACTTTTAACCTGTTCTTAACTGCTGAGCCAGCTCTTCAGCCCCAAATAGCATCTTACTGATACTGATCAAGAACTTACAGAGATAAACACAAGTCATGACAGGAAGCCAAGTCCCTCAAGATCAGCTGAGCTAAGAAAGTATTTCATTCCTGCAGCTAAGGTGGCCATCAAAGGTAAAATTTACAACTGAGGAGCCTGCTCTCATCTAGAATGAGATTTTCAAAAATTAAGGAGGAATTTAGGCACTTTCAAAAGATCATATTTCTTGTAGCTCACGTTTTACGAGTAAAATAAAAGCTATACTTAACTTCTCCCAGCATCCAAAAACAACCAAATGATTAAAGTGCTTTAAAGGAGCTGGGTGTGATGAGGCAGAGCATGGCAGAGCACGGCCTTGTCTAGCATCAGAGGCCCTTGGTCCTGGAGGCTTGACGCCCAGTGTAGGGGATGCTAGGGTGGTGAGATAAGAGTGGGGGGTGGGGGAGCACCCTCATAGAAACAGGGGGAGGGGATGGGGGTTTGTGAAGGGGAAACCAGGAAAAAGATAACATTTGAAATGTAAATAAATAACATAATCAATAAAAAAATACAAAAATAAAATAAAACTTAAGGGGTTGGGGATTTAGCTCAGTGGTAGAGCGCTTAAGCGCAAGGTCCTGGGTTCGGTTCTCAGCTCCGGGGGGAAAAAAAAAAGACAAAACAACAAAATAAAACTTAAAAAAAAAAAGAGCTAGGTATAATGATGGATGCCTGTAACCCCAGCAGTAGGGGAGGCTGTGACTAGAGAATTCGAGTTCGAGGCCAGCCTGAGCTACAGAGTAAGACTCAACTAAACTAATTAAAACTAGCCTATGCTACGCATAATGACTTGACCACCAGTTTCAACCTCTGTTTGTCAGCGCATCATGTTCTGTAGGAGAGCTGAACTTCACCTCACTCTTTGGCTAAGACAGCTCTGGGGGATTTGCCAAACGTACGTTAGTAAAAGGCAGTGTGATTTGTCAAAGAAACTGAGCTCACAGCCACCAGAAATACGGAAAGATACCAAGTGTGGTCAGATGCCACACACAGGTTTTGTCTGCTGAACAAGAGGATTACTAACGTTAGGGGCTCTCCTCGCTGCTCTAACAGATTAGAAATAATAAGCTAATAATTGTTCCTAGAAATTAAGACCATAACCCAAGAGCTTAACACATGAAATCTGGAAGTAACACCCTACGCCAGGTCACTGAGACATCATAACTCCGTTCTCTCAGAGCAGCAGGCTCTCATAGAGCCAGAAGACCGAGTTATTGCTTACTTTTCTTTAAGATTTATTTATTTATTTTGGTTAACTCAGTGTGGTGGTGATGTCTTTAATCCAGCACTCTGGAAGCAAAGGGAGGCAGATCGCTTAAATTCTCGTTTTCCATTTTATTTTACATGAATACGTGTGTCTGTCTATGCATCATGTAGGTGACTGGGGCCTACAGGTCAGAATAGGCTGTTTGAGTAGTGGTGGTTGTGAGCCACCAGGTGAGTCCTGGGTCCTCTGCATTAGCAACAACCACGAGTGAGTGTTGGGCCATCGCCTCTGCACCCATGCCTGAGAGCTAACACTCCCTCCACCCACATATTCACTCACCTACAGCACAGAACTCTTGAGCAGGACCCAACCCAGGCGACTGCACCTCCATTTCCAGTCTATTTCCAGTGTTTTCCTCAAAACACTCCCTCTATCTGACCATTGTGAAGAAAAGGGGTTTTTTTCCTATCATGGCAATGAGCCCCAAAAGGTCTCCTACTCCCAGAACCTTCTCCCCATTCTACCTGCTGAGTAGCCAATCACATCAGACTTTGAGGTCAAACTCTCATCAGGGATGAGACACAGTCACCACCAACGTGAGGGATAAACACAGGCTACCTCTCTTGCTAACAAGTCACATACAGACACCTCCCCACTCCTTTAGAGCCTGATTTACTCTTATTTTCTGTGTAGGAGTCTTTTTACCTGTCTATGTATGTGTTCCACATGGGCACCTGGTGCCTGGAGAGGTCAGGAGGAAGCATTCGCTTGGGCTGAATTACAGACAGTTGTGAGCCACCACGTAGGTGGTGGGAACCGAATCCGAATCCTCTGGGAGAGGAGCCGTGGAGGAGCTGTGCTCTAAACCACGGGTCCATCTCTCCAGCCCCTCTGGTGAACCCTTTTTACAAAAAGAGCTTGCCTTGCCAAGTGACTCCACTTTGTTGGTGAGTTTCCTTGTGTGGCGCCAAGCTAGTCCTCATCCCACACATGGTGGTTTCTCCTTTCACCTGGCCCAGAGCCGCAGGCTCTGTCCCTTGAGGATCCCGAACAATTTGATGGTTTCAAGCTCATATAGTCAGTCTCCTAATGTTCATCTCCACCTTCCTTCTTCCTTCAAGCTCCAGACTAAAGGATACAAACGTCTTCTCCATTTCTTTTCTATTTCTACTAGAAACTGGCCCAAAGTAAAGTTCCTACTTGTGCCCCAGCATCTGTCCCTCCAATAATGCTCCTGCTGGTGAATGGTGATTGACTCTGCTTTCTACTGATAAAAACAATTTTAAAATGTCTTCAGTACTGAAAAGTAAACCCTGGACTTTTATATGGTGGATAAGCACTCTACCACTAGGGTACAGCTTTGGTCCAATGTTCACATGTTTTATGTTCCAAGCGTTTGAAGCCACTAGTAGCCCCTTTAGCAGAAATAGAAATTAACATCAAAAAATTTCCCAAGTATATGTTAAAACCGAAGATAATTCTGGGTTTCATGGCAATCCCAAAGCCAGTCTTGGGCTATGTGGGAAAAAAAACTTGTCCAAAAAATAAAGGGGTGAGCTAGAATTCGAGGTAGAGCTTCCTCCTCTGACCCCCAGCACCTGTGGATGTAAAGATGGCCCCGCCCACCAACTCCTCCCTTGCTGATCATGCACACAACTTTACCATCTGCAGACAGACTATTTCCTTATCTTTCTTTTACCCAGTCTGGTCTGATGAATTCCCTTAATTAATGGAATGAGACAGAGATAACAATGTGCAATCTCTCGGGAGAGAGGTGGAGGGGAGGACCTTTTGGCTACTGAATAATTAGATGCCACCAAGGTCTTAGAAGGATAAGCACTTAGGGCCCAGTTATGAGGGAGACTCCTCTAGGACTCTTTATTCCAGCTTTAGTAAATCACCCAAAATGAAATCACATGGGACAGAACCAACCACCTAGCAGACTCACAGAAACATAGAAAGAGCCAGGCAGCTGGTGGCGCACGCCTTTAGTCCCGCACTTGGGAGGCAGAGGCAGGCAGATTTCTGAGCTCAGTGGCCAGCCTGGTTTACAACATGAGGTCCAGGACAGCCAGAGCTAATCAGAGAAAACTGCGTGTTGACAATAGAAAGGTGGGGGCGGGAGGGGGGGCAGGGAGGACGTAGAAAGAGCAAGTTAAGTGTAAGCGTGCACACCTATGAACACAGACCTCAGGAGGCTGAGGTGAAGGCTCTCCAAGTCTGCCTGCACTAGAGTGAGATCCTACCTCAAAAGAAATGAACTAGAAAAGGCTGAGGCGGTAACTCCATCAGTGGGGTGCTTGCCTAGCATGCACAAAGCCCCCAGCACACAAGCGTGGTGGCTGATGTCGCAACCAGCACTCAGAAAGTAGAGGCTGCAGGAGCCGAGCTCAGAATCATCCTCTGCTACACAGCAAGCATGAGGCCCAGCCTGAGAAACAAGAGGCCCGGTCACCAGAGAAAACTTATTTAAACCAGTAAGTTTTGCTACAGTTTGCTGGGCAGTCAGATAAATGCAATACTATGATGACAGCAGACTCTTCTCCCTAGACAAGTATTAAGTGACAATAAAACCAGATATGTGAGCAACTTGGAGTCTGGTACATGGTAATACATACCAGTAATCATGGCCCCCAGGAGCCTGACGCAAGAGAATTAAGAATCTGCAGTGAGCCTGGGTGACACAGCAAGATCTACCCTTCAATGAAAAAGAAAACACTACACTTGGCCGTTTCACCTTATAGCTCTCCTACGGTTTTCAAAGTAAGTTCAAACTATTTTCTAATCAAGTTAAGTGGTCTCAGGATAATTCTCTAAAACATGTAGGACTGGTATGAGTCCCCCGCTTCAGATAATAAAGCTCACATACATACCATGTTAATATTTGATACTATTTATTCACTAATGCTAAGCACTTACCAGACAGAACTTCCGGTCATGATAAATTACACCTTCAATTTTAATAGAGCACTGCAAAGTAGGCCTACCCCCAGCCTCAGAGCAAAGCCCTGGCAGTATAAGTCAGTCTGTAAACATCAGACATATGGGGCAGAAATCCTAACTAAGAATGCCAATCCTTTGGTCACTGCTACCACAGTGCCACCTCCTGTCTTGTGACTCTGGAAGCTTGAATCAGAGGCAACAGTCGACAGAGGAAACAGAGCTAAGAATAGCACAGCCAAACCATCTTTCTCCTTCCTCCCCGTCCAAAGCAACTGTCAGAGTGAGCGAGGGGAAAATTCATACCTTTCGAGCATTAGTTACCACTGGAGCTGCTGCCTGGATGCTGTAAGAGAGCTTCTCACAAAAAGGAGGTGCTTCAACAGCCCCACTTTAATTCAAGATCCCAGACCTAAACCAACACGGCGCAGAGGCAGGCAGGGCTCACGAAGGAGGGGGTCGAGCCTAGCAGATGTGACTTTCCACTCACGGACTGCCTGACTGTTGTACACTTTCAAGTCTGAAGCCTATCTGAGAACCCATTTGCTTCCAGAAAATGACCAAACCTAGGAACAAATGATGCCCTTTGGAGTTTGTTACAAAAGGTGTCTGGTCCTGAACAGAGCCTCCGCAGCCACACAGGTAAAAAGCAAGGGCCAAGATCAGAGGAGGGTCCCCATTCCCATGTGACATTTCAGTGACATCTTTCTCGGAGCAACTGTGAACAAAACATGGAAGAAGCTACTTAGCAACATCCGTTTGCTTCCTAAAACTTCTTTTAAGGCCAAAATAAGAAATCTCACAAATTCTAACTGTACTGAGCAAGTAGGAAATTTAAAAAGTAAATAAAGAAATAAATCAAAAAACCCTCCAGCCACAATCACTTAGTCACACTCTGCACTCAAAGGACAACTCTGCTTCAAATTCTTTCCCAGCCACAGTTCAAAAGTGAGACTCATCTGTCCCACACCACTAGGGTACCTTGTGCTTAAATGTTCCATACTGAAAACAGGGTTTGCCATCCTGACTTTGAAGTTGGCCCCACAGTCAGCAGTTACAATGTCCTGGGCATGAGCACAGTGCATTCTCCTAGTCTACATTTAACAGCCACTGAAGCAACCCACTGGTGTTTAAATCGCCACTTTACTTACAGTGAGATGAATGTAATTCAGTAACCCAGTAACTTCTACTCAACTGACACCATAAGACCAAGATTACAGTATCAAAATAGGTCGTTCCCTTTATCTTATTAAGAATATGAAGCACTTGAGTGTTAGTACCACAAACTATTTTCAAGGACCTTTCTCCGTACACATCAACTATAACATCTTAAGATTTCTCTCCTTTACTCAAATATTCATAACCAAGGTTATGAGCTAAATAAATCACAAGTCTGATCAAATATGAGCAGGCTGTGAAAAACTGAAAAAGGAAACAAGAGACACAAATCTGAAAGTCATGGAAATTTAGTTAAAACCACCGTGTCTCAGTTCTGCAGCGTCAGCAACTTTGCCATTCCCTCTCTGGTGCCCAACAGCCCACAGCACAACAAAAACAGGGCAGCAGCGCCTTGCACATAAACCGGCAGCAGAGTCCAGAGGCCCCACAGACACCACTGGCTCGCCCAAACGCACTGCTACAATCCTTCCTAGGCAAGACTTCTTCCTCACTCACCTTAAATCTGAGAGGGGGAAAAAAAAATCAGGCCTGTCTCTGGAAGCTATCAAGCCTTCCCATGCTGTGTCTTCTGAATTTGGAGCCGAGGGTGTGTAACACCATCTCACAGTCCAAAGCATGCTTTTCTGCAAACGGGTCCTCTGGCCCCGTGCACTCTGCTGTAATCTACAACAGAGGGGCATCTGAATGCAGAAAAGCCACATTCCTTCCACATTCCCTCGAGACTTCAGTAATGGGGAACTAGCTTAGTTTGAACCAAACTCAACAATACCCTTTCCTGAAGGGCCCCGCCCAGCTCAGCTAGCCTGCAAGCATCCAATCACCTCTGTGCCTGTTCCCGTTCATCCCTCTCAGAGTGCAGCCAGAAGTATTCCCCAGCACCCAGTTCCCGACATGCCTTGCAAACAGGTATAAAGGTCACTGGCCTACAAGTAGGCGTGCCTGCCTCAGATGCCAACACAGTGGTGGAAAATGACCGCAAGGCACAACCAACTCCATCCCAAAGTTCAGCAGGCCAGCCTGGCCATCTCTCCGTCCGCCTGCGCTGTGCAATCGCTATCAAAGTAATCCGCATGAGCGTCACTCTTAGCCTTGCCAGAGGTGTGTGAGCGAGCATGTAGATGCCAGGTCACTTCCTGGCCCTCTTCCAGAGCCTGTGAGACGACCGAAGAGTCCAGATAAGGAAAACTGCACAGCCCCAAGATTCAGTTAAACCTACACTGTAATGTAGATAAACTAAATTTCCCAGAGACATAAAAAAGTCTTCATGCAAAACATATCAGTAAAGGACTGGAGAGATGGCTCAGGGGTTAAGAGCACTGACTGCTCTTCCAGAGGTCCTGAGTTCAATTCCCAGCAACCACATGGTGGCTCACAACCATCTGTAATGGGGTCCGATACCCTCTTCTGGTGTGTCTGAAGACAGTTACAATGTACTCACATAAATAAAAATAAATCTTTAAAAAAAAAATTCAGTAAAGGATGTTGAGCATTCAACTGCTCCCAAATCAGAAAGAAACGGTACTCAGTCAATTTACTTCGCTCTACCTGTAAGGTTTACTTCACTGGGCTAAGCATTTGGGGGGAAGCTCGTTATTAATAAACTGAAGAAGCTTCCAGTAAACATTTGCCCCCACTTGTTACTGTCTCCTAGCTTTCCAAAAGAGGAACCCTGCAATTCAAAAGTAACAAGTAACTGTTTTCAGGCTAAGCAGAGCTTTAGGAGTAAGACTAGCAGTTGTTACCAAAGTTCCTAAATTAATTCTCCACACATGGGGAGACATTAACTCGGAAAATAAAAGGCAGAGGATACAGCAAATAGAGGTCAACACATTACCTGTAGCTGAAAAACTCATTTAAGGTTTTTAAATTTAAATTTAAAAAGACATTTAATGTTTTAAGTTCAGAACAGTTCCTTTGTTAATTATAATCATTTGCCCTGACCCAGGATTCTGGAGCTGAAGGTCTCTGGCACCAGTTTTTTCGTTTTGTTGTTTTGCTTACTTTTAATTCAACAGTTGCTTAAAAAGCCAAGAGCTGGGGATGTGGCTCAAGCAGAAGAGTGCTCACCTGCATAAACGAAGCCACAGAATGATGGGGGCGGGGAGGGGGCACTGACTGACAAACACTAAGATACACTGGATAAACATAAAACCAACTAAGTTTCCTTTTTCCAAAATGGCTGATTCACAGGTTAGGTCTCTAAACTTCTTAAGGGCAAATGATTTGTCCCTCAATTGTTTAAATTCCTATGAAACCAAGATCAATTTGATACTTTTTATCCACATCTACTTTAGAAGACTTAAAAAAAAAAAAAGACTACATTCTACTATATGAAATCAGGTTACACAAATATCTTCCCAATTATCTTAGGGGAAATTAAGCAAGGACTTAAAAAGAAATCTACAAGTATCCACACCAGTTTATTCCTAAAACCAGGAATGTGAAATGATTCATGTGGAAGAGAGCTTCATTCAAAACAGTCACATAGCATTCTTCTTGCCCTCTCTGTCTCTGCAGGGCAAATCCCTCTGTCCCCCAGAGCACACTCTCAGAAATACTTAACCAGACACACACAGCCCTGGTTTGAATTAACTTCAAGCTTATTGTTTGCTCCAGGTTAGGGGTGTGGGGGGGTGAGATTGAAAAGCAAGCCAGAAACCCTAACCCCACCACCTTACAAAACCCAGCAGGCTAACAGTCTTTCCAGTTAAGAGTTACAGAGTCCAGAGGGGGAAAAAGAGCCATTTCTCCAAAAGGCTTCAGTAGCTAAAATAGCCTGCAAATACTTTGTAAAGTGACAGCTACAAATGTTCTCAGAGAAATCTCATTGAAGTAGCAGATTCCCCCCAGCCCTCGCCGTATCTTGGTGATTATTTGTAAGGGGCAGAAGCTGGAACAAAGGCACTGTTTGAAAAAAACAAAACAAAACAAAACAAAAACAAAAAAACTTCGGAGTGTTTGAAAGGCCCCAGGACCCTAGCATTCACTGTGTTCTAATGGCCGCTGGCTGGCCAGTGAACCAGAGCAAAGGCAACTGTGTTCTTCCTCTCTTAGAAGCGCCCACCACGGCTGACCAGCTTCTCCACATCTGTCCTGGCCCTGCGTTCTAAATCCCATAGGTTCTCAAAGACTATTCCCTTTTGAAACTCGGATTGTCAGTTGAAGGGGCTAAACCTGCTCTGCCAAGAACATATAGCTGCGAAAGCTTCCTTGACAGGCTTTTATAACAGCAACAATAACCCAGAAGCAAGGGCCGCAGACAAGCCCTCATTTACGTCCCAGAATGATCAACGCGCGCACACACACCTGCCATAAACTTAAACGCAAGCAGAAAAAGAGCAAGCTGAACCGAGGCCCCAGCGTGTGAGCCAAAGGGTCCTAGTTTTCATTTGTGTTTAGTGCTTCCTCCCTAAAAAGCGGCCCAAAAAAAGATAAATCGGCTCACCTCTGCCGTTTGGGGACCGAGTGCTCAACTTCCATCGGTTTCCCATGTAGTTCCATTTTACCTGTGGACACACAAGAGGCAAGACGACTAGCTAGATTCAGCGGCTCTCCCCACCTTGAAATCTAGTCTCTAAGAGAAAACACAGCCAGCTTCGGTGACCTCAGCAGGGCCCCAAGATTCCCACCCGACTCAAGGACAAGGGAGGAGCAGGGCAAGGCGAGGGTGCAGAGCTGACTCTCCGGGTGGGTGTGGCTTTTTAACTTGCAGAACGCTGGGGAGGGAGAGCAATAGTCAGGCTCACCACTTGGCTTGCAATTTTTGTCTCCTGGCCCCCTCCGAGGGCCACCCAGCACCCCAAGGTCTACAAGAGGTAGACCCCCAACAAACAGCCTGCCATGGGGGCGCGCGGCCTTCTTTCTGGTCCCCGTCCAGGTTGGCCTGGAGCACTGGGCGGTGGGATTAAAGAGCCAGGGTGCCTGGAGGGGATTGGGCGGCCAGGGTGCTGCTCCACACGCGCTGACCCATCAAGGCACCGGCCTCCAGTCCGGCTGGGGACGGTGGAAACCGAAAGGCACGGACAGCTGCTCTCCCCTCGGGCATCCAGGCAGAGCGCACCCAGACACCCCGGCCGCGGCTGCGCGCACGGGCCGGGACTGCGGCGCCGCGCGTGGCAGGGCTGCCGTTCTGGCAACAGCCGGCCGCCGCCGCCCACCTGCCCCTTTCGCTCCAACGACCCCGCGAGGTGGACGCAGCGGGGTGGAGCGGGACTGCCTGGACGCGGCCTCCCTCCGGCGTGAGGCTCAGGCCACTTTCTGTTCCCCACGGCTGGGGGACAGCGGGCAGAAAGAGGGCCCGGCGGGCGTCCACGCTGGGCCCCAAGGCCCGCCTGGCCCGGCCTGCAGCACGCGCCGCACCCCGCGACTGACAGCGCGTCCCCCTCCCCACCCCCGCCCGCCCCGCAAGCGGAGTCCCGGATGGCAGCTGCCGAGGTGGGGACGCCCCGACCACGCGCGCGGGCCCCACCTGAAAGCGCCTCGATGGCCTTGAGGGCCCAGCCCTCGTCCGGGCAGTCCACGAACGCGTAGCCCGTCTTCACCAGGAAGGGGCCGGCCACCGGGATCTTAGCGTCCTTGAAGACACTTTCCAGGTCCGCGGGGCCGGCGTGGTCGCTGAGGTTCCCGATGTACAATTTGTTCATTGTGAAGAGGGGGTTGTTTTAAAACCCGAGGAAAAATGCTAAATTAAAAAGCACCCACGGCGGAGGATGGAGCCGGTGGATTTTGTCCCTCTCCCCTCGCCTTTCAAACCCACACACAGTGACCCAAGCACGGGAGCGGCGGGCGAAAACCAGATCCCAGGGTCCTTTTTTCCTCTTCTGGGTATTAAAAAAAAAAAGAGAAAGAAAAAAACCTAGCGACGAGCCCAGCGTCGAGTCTTCCTAACTCTGGGGAGGAGGCGGGATTAGCGAGAGAAAGGAGGAGGCGCGGGGGGGAAACTACTTTTTGTCTCTTCCTCCCCAGCCCCTTTGGCAGCGGCCAGCGGGCTGTGAAAATATCACACTACGTGGGGCAGGCGCCGCCTCCCCGTAAAAAACCCCGAGGGGTGACTGGCAGCGGCGAGGGGAGCGGGGCGGGGGCAGCCGCTCCGAGTGTCCGGCTTTTTGAATGAGCCACGTGTTCAAACTACAAATCAACGTCTCACGTGAGGAATCCCAGCGCCTCAATTAGAGTGGGTTTCGGAGGAAAGAGAAAAAAAAAAAAAAAAAAAAGAGCGAGAGGGGGAGGGGAAGCGAGATTGGGCGAGGGACCCCGAGCCGGGGAGGGGGTGGAGAGCGCCCAGCCGCTGCAGCCGGCGCCAAGCGCGATTGGCACGGCGAGTTTCGAAAGGGTCCGAGCTTCGGGAGGGTCAGACGAACGATCCTTTTCTCTTAAGACCAGGAAGCGGTTAAGGGGTCCCGCCGGTTGCAGTTACCTTAGTTTTAACCATTCGATTCTTTTTTTTTTTTTTTTTTTAAAAATGGGCCACTTAACAACGAAATCTGAATGACAATCTCGAACTCGCACGGTGGCTCTGAAGACCGGGGAAAGTAGAACCCGGGGGCAGAGCGCCGCTCCCCTCGCGGGCCCCGGGGACCGAGCGAGCGAGCGAGCGAACGGGGCGGCCCGGGCCGGCGTGGGGGAGGGGAGCCGGCGTCCTGGGCGGGTGTCTACGCGACACCTCCTCCGCCTGCGCTCCGGGTGGCTCTCCGCCTCGCCGTTCATTGGCTGCTCGGCTGCGAGAAGACTCTGGATAAATGAGGCCGGGGGCGGGCTGGCCGCGTGGGGGAGGGGCGCGGGGCGGAGGCTGTGGGGCTGGGGGTGGCCGAGTGGGAAAAGTCGGTACTTAAAGGGAAACCCTCGCTTCCTGTGGTTTTTTTTTCGAAGGGGGAGGGGAGGGGTGGGGGGGGGGTCTGATACTTTTATTTAAATAATTTTTGATAAAGAACTTGGGACTCTCAGGGAACCCTGTTCAGCGTCAGCCTTAGGTGGCGGCCGCTCTGGGGAACTGTTCCTCGGCTCTTTCTCCCTTTCTTTGACTATGAGAGCCATTCATAATTTTCCCTGTAGGTAACGACGAGCACAATGGTGGTTGGGGGGTTGGGTCTGGGCCCGGTGGAGCCTTCCTGAGCCTACTAAATGTGAGCCAGAGAGCAGGAATACGGAAAGAAGGCAGTTCCTCTGTCCTTGCGAGCACCTTCAACTGTGGTTTAATGGTTGTGTGCTCTACTCAAAGGCTTCAAAGATAACTTGTGATATATTTTTAACAGGCATTTTATGGAAAAGAGAAATTGCCGGGTTTTGATGACTGAAATTAAGTTCTGTATAACCAAAAAATACAGGCAAAAAATCTAATGTTTTGCTACTCTTGCAAGTTGAAAAAACCTGAATAGAGAACATAGGCTTCATACTACAAACTCCTTCAGCAACTGATAATTTGATATGGTGTGCTCTTTCAAAAAAACCTTATTAATACTTTAAAATATCTCTCAAAGAAAACACAAGTAGCAGCTTATTTTTTTAAACGTGAAATTATTGAACGGATCTAGAGTATTTGCATTTTGTCTTTTAAAGGGAACTTACAATTTTGTGTTAAGTAACCGGAAGATGTCAGATCACCATTTTAAATGTAACTGCTCTTTCTAACGTGTTTTTCTTTCCTGCTAAGCAAACCCAACTATAAATATAAACACACTTTAACAGTATTTTCACTAAGCTTAATTTAGTAAATTGGTCTTCATGGAATTATGACACAGTATTCAAAACTATTGAAAATCTGAAAAGAACAACCTTGGAAGTGAATTTTTAAGGCTATAAGTTAGCTATTTAAAAAAGCTATCCTTCGCCTTTATGCATTTTGAAAGAGAAATAGCTCTCAAGGAAAATATATATTCCTTTAAGCTTCTGTGGCACTCAAAAATATCAATATAAAATTTATGAATTTATTTTTGTAGTACTTACTTCATGTGCCTATTTGGAGAAATGTTTTTATTTGTAATGTTTGCTTTTCTGGACATCACTTTAAGAGTCTGATCATATAACTTAATATTTTTTAATAACTGATCAGCTTGCTACCAAATTGTATGACCCCTTATAACTGTATTGTTTTATTAAAAATGATACCTAACGAAATAACTACTTTTAAAACATGGGATAAATTATGTTTGTCTGTCACTGTCAAACAAGTCTTAACAGCTGGAATTTAAACCAAGTGTGTGGCGATTTAATGAATACGTTCCTGGGCTCCTGTGAATTTAATGTTATTATTGTTGTAACAAACTGGATACTTTGTCTAGGACCTTAACACTCCAGTAATATTGAAACATCAAAAAGGAAGTGGACATAAACCACTTCCAATCTTCCAAACATTTGAGAGGTTGAGTATATACGCCGTGGCAAAATTAAAAACAAACCAACAAAAAACTGGGTAATTAATAATTTAGCTTTTCGAGCGAAAAACTACTTGATGAATTTTCCAAAACGTGTATGAAGTCAGTGTCTAACTGTTCAAATTCGTACATTAATTGTATGGTTGCCTTAAAGAATTTTCTCACATTATTTGTATATGGACCACTACAGATTCTTCAGCAACTGTAGCTCCCTAATTAATATTAATTCCACGGAGGAAGGACTCCCACCCATCTGTTTACACATTCGACAGTTGCATTTCTTCTGATGACCAGGAAAAGTAAAATGTTTGCGGTTCTGTGTAATTTAAAGTATGCCTAGAAGGAGGTTCGTTACCGCTGCTGTAGCCACAGGTTGTGGGCAGGGCAGAGGGCGGCCTTAAGTCTCCCCGGCCCGGGCCCGACACCCTCACGCGGGTGGGCGCGTTTCACTCTTCTCGAGTACCGCTCGCTAGAACTCTGTTCGAACCAGAGGCGAGATCCGAGACCTGGGTGTGCTCTCACTCCGGAATCTGTCACTTCTATCTGTATTAAACATGGTGCCCGGGAACTGAGAAGATGGGGTGGTTTGTTTCCTTTCTCCGGCTCGGCACAGCGAGGACGAGAGGGCGAACCCGTCGAAAGGGAAAGTCTTCATGGGCCGCTGGAGCCCTGACCACCCGGCCGCATCCATGCATGAAGACTGCCTGTAAACTCGTGAGGCGGGCGCACGCTCGAGGATGCTCGGTCCCCACGGAGAAAGAACGAAGGCTGCGTCTGCTCTGTCGGGGCGGGGCGGCCGCCGATGGCGGGGAAAAGCGACCTAGGGCGGGGCTCCGATGCTGACGGGCTGCCCCGCAGGATTCAGACCCTCACCCAGCGCCGAGAGAGGCGCCGCCCTCGCCGGAGCAGCTCACCGATTGGTGGAGGCAGCGAGCCTATCATCGATAGTTGCCGCCCCTAGAGTCTTAGCTGGTCTCCACCCATTGGCCCTCCGGCCGCCCCTGTATTTGCATATTTTGTGGCGCGAAAATAACCCTTTGCTCCCTTGTTGGCTGTGCTGTGGGTGAGGGGTGGGCTTCCGCTCGCAGCTCCCTGCCCTTTAACTGTTCTCCCCAAGTCCGGGAGCGCGTGGTACCCGGAGCCAGCCTGGAGGTCGTGGCTTCGGACACACACTGCCCCGAGCTCATCTTTTATTTTAGGTCTTCGAACGTGTCTGTCTTTTTCCCTCTTACCTTTTTTTTTTTTTTTTTTTTTTTTTTTTCAAAAAAGAACAACAAAATTTGTTCCCCGGTGCCTGAAACTAAATTTCTGGAGAACTCTTTCAACCCCCCCCCCCCCCACCTCCCTTTTGGGCCCGCGGGGTTTTTTTAACCCAAACAAAACAACCTCTGGGGGGGCGGGGGTAGAGAGCAAACGAAAAATTCCGGGTAAAGTCAGCTATGCTAAGACCACGTTTTCGTTGAAGCTGCCCTAAGACCGGTGAAGTTGAAACGGACCTTGAAGGATTAACGATTCTGTAGCTGAAATATACTAATTTCACTGACGTTTGGTGGAAACGGTGAGAAAAAATAAATACGAAATTGGTTTGGAAAAGTACGAAACAAACGAAATAATCAGTAACCGAGAAGGTAAACAGCCAAAATGTTTGTTAGGTGCTGGTGGGTTTCTGTTTATAAATACATTTCTATTGTTTTTTTTTTTCTCTTAAAAATATAACGATCAGAACTCTGGTCGTGACAGAAAGAAAGGAAGTATAAAATTGTTTGATTTGTCTACATTCATAAAAGATTTTACCAATCTTTATCTGGACAAAAAGAGACAAGCCAGCCAGAAATATAACAGATTTATCCACAGGTAATTTTCATTTTTTTTTAAGTCTTGGCAAGAGAAAAAAAAAAACTTCAGTTTAGTTAAAACCCGGTAAAAGATTATTCTTCAGCAAATAGTTAAGACTTTGAGGAAATTGGCTTAAATCAATAAGTTCAAAGATTTTTCTGTGTATTGTTAACTTTGAGCTGTAGTAAGTCAGATTCAAGTTCTTGGAAAACTGTTCAGTCTACTGTTTAGATCTAGTCTCAAATATGGACCGAGTGTAAACAATTTGCCATGTATCTAGTAGTGAAGCACTTATCCAAGCAGCTTTTAAAAACACTGTAAATATCTAATGAGCTGGTCAAGAACTTAAATAGAGGTAATCTGGGTTTAACACATTTTTAAAATTCAACCACATCTCACTAATGTGGCTAAATAAATGGTGTTTTCTAAGGTTTTATGTAAAAAATCACTACCCAGAAAGAGTCACAAATGGTTTGAGTTGAACAAACTGATTAAAACGTAGAGACTGAATTTATAGTACAAGACTAAAAATCTAGGTATTTAAATAAGCTGAAACTTAAGACACTTTCAATGTGAAAAGTAAGGTTATTTGGAAATTTTAGCTTGGGATTTATTTTTTGTAGTTTTGCAGAACCAAAAAAAAAAAATTAAAGAATTTTAAAGAAAAGGTTGCAGTTTTTTTAAATAAATTTCAAAATTAATCTAAACAAGTCAAAACTCTAAAGTCTGATAGATTTTCAAATGTCTTCTCAAAAACAAAGGTTTGTATAAACAGCACTTTTCTTTCATCAGGCTAGGAAATTGATCTTTTTTTAAAAGTTCAGCGTTAAGTCAGAAGTTGGAATTTCATCAGTTGTGTAGGGTTGGTAAGTAGTAGCTAGCAGGGTTGCTCTTATTGCAACTATGTCTTGTTTTATACTGCTTCCCATGGGTGAAAACTGTAGAGTGCCCATTCTTCCAGGGACCGGGAGAATGAGACCTTCCATGAAAAGACTCGGTGGGGATCGGCGAGTTCATAGTCTTTCCAGACTGACCAAGAAAACAAAAGAGCTAGGCATTTGTTTGTAGGGGGAGGGGCCTGAGGAGGCTGGAGAGTTGGATATTTAAACTTGTTTATTGTGCATCTTCCCTTGCACAACAAACGTGGAAGGACCGGTTGAGAGAGAGTGCACTAACTTAAAGGGGTCGAGTGAGACAGGAATCCAAGCATGAAAAATCTTGCAGAGAATACTCCAAACCTATGCTAGGAGGATGGGAAGGCGAGGGGCTTGCTGGGGTGCTCAACACTGCTCCGCATTTTCCAACCTCTGTAATTCAGAGACACATCTTGGGTTACTGTTCTCCCAGCTGGAGTGTTCCATCCCAGAATTCTGTTCTCCAAACCTTAGGAATTAAAGTTCTCTTGATAAAACCAAACAGAGCCCCTCCTAAGGAATCTCTGAGGCCAGCAGATGAATTCCTCATGTTGTTAACACATGAAGAGCTCCGTTTTAGATTTAATAAAGTAGTTTTTTTTTTTTCTAATTCCTTGCTTGCAAAAATAATGGTGGCTCACTGCTAAGTCCACTTTACTCACCGAAGTTCATTCTTTCTTGAGTTCAATTACGTTTTGATGCTGGGGAGCCCAACCCACAGTAGGGGCAAAGTTTGAGGATTTGATTTCATTTAAAAGTACTTTAGCTGAAGTTCATAAAGAATATAATACCATTAGATATAGTTGGGTGGAAAAAACTAATCTGAGATCTTTATCAAAATCAACCTAGCATACTTCTAAAACATTTACTTCCTCTTTTTTAGTGTTGTTAACATTAAAATAACGATATTATTAATTAAATTAACAATCATATATTGTTACGGTTAATATAAATGCTAGTAGCAGTTTTTTGCTTTGTTGTTTTGTTTTTATCAGCTAAGATACTGTTTTTGTTTTTGTTTTGAAGCCCAGGCTGACTTTGAACTGGTGATTCCCCTCCTCCCCTTCCTGAGGGCCGAGTTTACAGGCATATGCCAATAAACAGTTAAAGTGTACTGTTGCCTTCCTCAAAGAGAACGTTTTGTTTGGATGGAGGTTTAATTTAATATCAATACTGGAACTGTTTTATACAAGTTTTATTTAGTTTTGATTTTTGGAGGTCTAGTGTTAATCATTAAGGCAATCTTTCTTTTTAATATTTTTCCATGGTAACGTACACTTCCTATCTTTTTAAAGTCTGAAATGTTTTTCCTTTTCCAAAGTTGTGGGGGATATTTTTTCCATAAGTTTTGAATGCACAGGGACTTAGAAAGATAGGTATTTGATATAAACAAGAATTAAAAAGTCTTAGTTTGAAATTGAAATTCCCTATGTCGCTAGAATAACCATATGGTTCTTCCCTCATAAACAGTTTATCGTAGTCCAGCCACTAAAGTCTAATTCATAGAAAGGACAAGAGCTAAATAACAGCATCAAAGTCCATCAAAAACATCAGGAATAGGAATGATCCCTGCCTGCCATTGTCACATTTTGTCATGTGCTTTAAATCCAGAGAGATGGCACAGACTTGGTCTTTGGGAAAGAGCCTTAGAATTTTGCTCTTATAATTCTGCACTGCCACAATTCAAATCACGTCTTTGTTTTTTATGGAAATACATGGTCATGTATTAAAAAGCCAAACAAAATAAACTAAAATAATAACAATAACAAACAACCAAAATATTAATACTAAAGGTGCTTGTCTCAGGCAACCATAGAAATACACTCAAATTTTATATTAACCAGAGCCCATATTGTAACTTTTTAATTGAATTTTGTTTTTAATACTAATAGAACATTAACAAGAAACAAGCTGACTTTCTGGTGACAGGTATATCCAAGCTAAAGGCTTATCTCTGTTCCCTGGATAAACAAATCTTCTGCTGAGGGCAGTTTGGCCCGGGGCTGGACTGTAATCTGTGCTTGCTACTGAGCACTTAGAAAGCCCGTCACATCCTCCCGCTGAGAAGCCCTCTATGGAAGCTGGTGAAGGAGTCAGGCAAGCTGGAACTTGTGCTCTGAATCTGAGGTTGCAGGTTAAAACAGGCTACGACACACAACGTTTTCAAAGGATTTTTCCTTAACCATCAGAATTCAGAATGTTTTGAAAGCTGAGGGGATAAGGCTCCCTTGCAGACCTAGGTGGAATTAGTGACTGTCAGTACCTCCAGTGTATAATCACTACAATAATGGGAACATCTTTTCAAATATGTAGCTTCCTGGGTCTGTTTTTCTAAATTGCAATATTTAGTTAGCATTATATTTGTAAAATATCCAACATTATTAAAACATAAATATAATCAGTTGTAATACCAATAAAAGTAATCCTGACTACATATTTCAATAAGTGTTATATTTGTCCATTAAATGAGGAGTCTTCCTTTCTCTGGGCTATGTGCACATAACCCTCATGTGGACCGTTTTATTAGTAAATAAAATCATAGCAAACACCCTTATGAAAGAAGTGCCAGAAATATTGGTCTCCTTTTGTGAAAACAATGTTTGAAATTTAATATATAGAGAAAACATTTTTAAGTAAAAATCTGAGTCCTGTAATTTATTTTTGTCTTGATTTATTATATTTTTACTGTGTTAAGGGAGCTGGGAATAAGCCTTAATGTTGCTGCCAGGCAGGTCACTAACACAATTCCGAGTGGTTAGAAATGAAGGATGATGTTGCAGTCCAGTAACAGCCCTTCCCCGTATTGCTATAGCGCTCCCTTTTCCTTGGTTACTAAGTATTCCTGCATTATTTTAGTACAAAGTGGAGGAGAAACACTGTGGTGAGGATAAGAAACATTTTAACACATGGAGCCTTTAAACAGATAAATGACCACTGCATTTTTTAAGAAAATTAGACTATTTTTGTTACAATAAGTAAAATTGTTTCTTTTTGTTTTTGTTTTTTTTTAAACACAGAATTTCTCTGTGTAGCTGGGGCTATCCTGTAACTGAATCAGTAGAAAGAACAGGCTGTCCTTGAACTCAGAGATCAGAGTGCTGGGATTAAAGGTGAACCCCACCTTCACGTTGTCTTTATATGTGACCTCGATCTGGTCTGCTAACAGGGTGTGAGGTTGACTCACTATCTTGGGTGAGGCAATCAATAGAAGTAAATGCACTACAAACAAAAAGGATGGATAGCAAGGGGGAAAGAGCAAAGTCAGATTTCTGGAGCTGTTACCTCTTAACAATCTTAGAAATCCACTAGTCAACTTTAGTGTGCTAGTTACAAATTTCTGAGAATAAAAATTCAGGTGTGAAGTTAACTTTAGGAAGAATAGTCTAATAGTTTATAGTTTCAGGTTCTTGTTTGGGTTTTGACTTTCCAGTTTATGTAACTTTATGTGTAAAGTCAAAACACATTGCTTGCTTAGCCAAGGCTGTCTAGCTGAAAACTCTTAGAGTTATTATAAAAATCTGTTACATGTGCATTAACTTGCGGTATATAACCTACTAAAAGCTAGAGTGAATAATACTGACTTAACTTACGAAACAAGTTTGTTGATTTTTTTTATTTTAATTTTAGCCGTTATACAAAAACATAAAAAGGACACATATAACTGGGATATTATCTAATATTTCGGTACATAACATACTTTATATCTGTTTCAGTCAGATGAAATTCACTTAGCTCCTAAAGCATGTATCATTTCTTCATGATGAAAACACCCAAAGTTCTTTCTTCTAGATTTTGAAGCACACAGTTGTCCCCTGTAGTCACACAGCAGAAACACTGTCTTCAAATGCCTTATTCTTAAGTAACTATAACCCAATACCCAGCGGGCAAGTGATTATGCTGGTGTTCGTTTTAATATTGCAGATAATTTGAGAATTTGGTTTTGTGTTTTGAGATTTTTGCTTTATGTATGTGTAGCTGGTTAGGGTTTTAGTATTTAAGCATTTTGAAAACAATTTCAAACAAATTGGATTATGTGCTAGATGCCATGAAGCACACCTGTAATCCTGGCACTACGGAGACAGAGGCAGGCAGAGCTCTCAGTTCTGGGCCAGCCTGGTCTACAGAGAAAGTTCCAGGATTGCAAGGCTACATAGAGACACCCTGTCTCGAAAAAGACAAAAATTAAAAACAAAAATTAAAAAATCTCTGCAATGTAATATGGAATTATAAGTTCCACACTTTGAATCCTGGTATGTATAACAACATATTCCTTTTATAACTTTATATTCAAAAGACTAGGCTAGGATGGATGGAAAATCAAGAAATGAGACTCCTGTAAGGGAAAGTCAAGAGTTTAAAGCTCTTATAAGAGGTAGTGGACACATGAAGATCTAAACTCCACATAGTATATCCTGTAGCATTGTCTTTATTAGAAAGGAGTTAAGTTGTATGTCTTCCGAGTGGGAAAATGCTGCACATCTGTGCCAAGGTTCTATTTAAAGAGACCGTTTAGTAACGTGAATTACACAGAGCTTATCTCTTCTATGACTTGAGATTGAACCCATTTCATAAGATAATTTCAGAGCAGCAAAGTTAGTGAACTGAATGATGTCACCTGACAGTGCTAACTCAGATCGTGGTAATATCATCTCCCTCCTCCCCCTAATTTTGTTCTCAGGGAAAGAAACCCAAAGGTAAGATTTGCCCAAACCCGGTACCATTACCCTTTTTTAAATGCCTTCGTGTTTCTTGGCCAGAGGTTCTGGATGTCATTGACAACTATTGCTAGAAACCCAAGGGTGGAGGAGTTCTTGAAAACAGTCATCTGCTTCCCCTCAATAACCTCAGTCAGAGACTCTGAAGGTGCAGCCCAGACATAGAATGTCTGCCTAATGGGAAAGACCCGACTCTGACCCCAGTCTCTGCCCACCTCATAACATCAGATGTGAAAAGCTGGGGTAGGGAGAGGGTCCCATGATCTCAGCTCATGTCTCCAGCAGCTTACTTCTGTGCACGCTGGGTCAGAGTCTGAGGGCCAAGGGATAAGCTTTGCAAACAGCTGCCTTGCCCGCTCTTGGTGCTGAGCTAAGCCAGTCCTCGCCACATCAAATGGCAAGAAATGTAATGTTTAGATTTAGTCCCGTTTCCCTTCCTTGTGGCCTTGAGTTGCTCTTGCTTTACTCTCCTTGCAAGGTGTGTGTGTATTGGGGGTGGGGGTGGGGGGATGTGGATTATTATTTATGAATGGATGTGTCTGTGTGTGTGTGTGTATGTGTGTGTATGTGTCTGTATCTGTGTGTGTGTCTGTGTGTGTATCTCTGTGTGTGTGTGTGTCTGTCTGTGTGTGTGTCTGTGTGTGTGTGTGTGTGTGTGTGTGTGTGTGTGTGTGTGTGTGTGTGTGTGTGTCTGTGTGTGTGTGTGTGTCTGTGTGTGTGTGTCTCTGTGTGTGTCTGTGTGTGTATCTGTGTGTGTGTGTGTGTATGTGTGTGTGTGTCTGTATCTGTGTGTGTGTGTGTGTCTGTGTGTGTGTGTCTGTGTGTGTGTGTTTCTGTTTGTCTGTGTGTCTCTGTGTGTCTGTGTGTGTGTGTGTCTGTGTGTGTGTGTATGTGTGTATCTGTGTGTGTGTGTGTCTGTATCTGTGTGTGTGTGTGTATCTCTGTGTGTGTGTGTCTGTGTGTGTGTGTATGTGTGTGTGTGTGTGTCTGCGCATGTGTGTGTGTGTGTGTATATCTCTGTGTGTGTGTGTGTGTGTGTGTGTGTGTGTGTGTGTGTGTGTGTGTGTGTGTGTGTGTGTATCTGTGTGTGTATGTGTGTCCAGAACATGGTTCAGGTTCTTCCCTTTAGTCTCTTCTAGAGATTTAGCTGGATGACACTTGGAGATGGTGGACACTGGCCGTGAGTCCTCCTGGCTTCTCACCCCTGACTAGATACATGAATTGAAGTGAGCAGGCTGATGACTCAAGGCCTGGGCTGTGCTTTGTTGGGAGCGTTCTTCCATCGCCTCATCTACCTGTAAATCATCCGGAGCCTGGACGCCTGTTTTCTCTGGCTGTGGCTGGCCCTGCTGTGACCCTAGGTGTATCTTTTTCCCCACCTCCTAGGCCTTTGTTTACGTGGCTGTAAAAGGAGTTAAACGATTTATACAACCCTCTCTCTGTGTCTTTATTACAGCACAAGGCCACTGAGTAGCCTTCAGCAAATATTTGTGGAATTCGGTTTTCAGCAAGGAAACTAAAATGGGGACTGTCAGTGATGCTGTTGGGCCACTGCACTTTAAGAAGGCTTTATGGTCAGTGCACAGTGCCGTGCCTGGAAACACTAGTCCCTGTAAAAACCTTAAAATATTCACAGGTGGAAACAACGGCCACATCTCATCCAATAAATCCCAGTGCGCGGAAGCAGAGCGCTTTGCCTGCCTGGCCATAAAGCAAGGCTAGGTCCAACCCCCGGAAGACAGGAACAGAAAACGGGATTTAGTTTTCCCTTATTTTAAATAAATGAGAAAGAAGTGGCTCTTGGATCGCTCTCTGTGTACCATCAAGACATTTTATAGAATGCCCTAAAAATGCAAGAGACATGGGTTGACACGGAGAAACAGTGCTCAATGAGGGAGAGGGAGGAGTTACAGAAGAATGGAAGTAGAGTAGAACCCTGTCCTTCCCTGGTGCCAGCCACTCTCACAGACCACTGTCCTTACAGAAATCTGTAAGGACATCTTCACTTTCCAAGGAAAACCACTTATCTTCATAGAAGAGCTCCCTCTGTGTCTCCTTTATATTTCAAAAACAAATTATTACCATAAGACAATGTATAGATTAATATTAATGAACCAAATATCAAAGGATGGTCAATCATGTGCGTGTTCAGTACCTCCTATGTTTAAAATTGCTTTTCTGCTTCCATCACCTTTGCTGTGTTTTGTTGTGTTTTGTTGTGTTTTGTTGTGTTTGTTTTGTTGTGTTTTGTTTTGTTTTGTTGTGTTGTGTTGTTTTTCAAGACAGGGCTTCTCTGTGTAGCCCCGGATGTCCTGGAACTCACTCTGTAAACCAGGCTGGCCTCGAGAACTCTAGAGATCCAACTGCTTCTGCCAGCTAGCACTGGGATCAAAGGCATACACCACTACTGCCTGGCTTTCCATTAGGCTCCTGAAGACATTTTTACTCGTGTATCTTAATTCTGTAGAAAAGAAACTACAGATCACTAAAAAACAAAACAAAAAAATCCACAAAGGAACAAAAACCTGTAACCCGTTGAAACCAATAGAAGATATTCTAGTCAAAGCAAAAGTCTACACAATTTACTTAGTTGGTTTTGGCTTTGGTTTGGTTTGGTTGGTTTGGTTAAGTTCAAGACTGTAGGTCTCAAACTTAAAACATCACCATGGGGGTTGGGGATTTAGCTCAGTGGTAGAGCGCTTGCCTAGCAAGCTCAAGGCCCTGGGTTCAGTCCCCAGCTCCGAAAAAAAAAAAATCACCATGTTCAGCACAGGTACCTCTCTGTTCACTTCTATTCTTACTGTTTTCTTAAGATGATGTAAGAATTGTTAAGAAAAACAGATACAGAAATTCACCTGTGAATCAGTGAGTAGCTCTGGCTTATCCTTTCCCCCCACAAAACGGAAACATCCATTTGAACTGCCTTTGAGAGTCAAGACATTTTATGTAGAATTAAAGAATTTCGACGTAGTAAAACTTCTGTTCGGTTTCACGGATGGGAGCCTTTGAGAACCGCAAAAAGCAAGGGGACGAGCCGGGTGCTGTGAGGGAGGAGATCCTGCAGGGGGCCTCAGAACGGGGATGAGTGCAGTCGGAAGGGCTCGGAGGGGTGGCCAGGGCACGGAACCCAGGTAATTCGTTCTCAAGCCGAGCTTGATGGAGTAAAACAGTTTAGGAGCCATTTCTTTCTCACTTAAAACTGAAGGGGCTAAAGCAAATATTGGAATTTATCGAAAATGCTCTAACTGCGGGTCCCACCTATGATGTTTAACCCGTTTAGAGGGACTAAAATTTTCAGAGTTCAGGCAGGCTGAGAGGAGATTTCGTTAACACGGATTTTATTATGCAAATGACAACAAACGGGTCAATTAGTAGAAAAGCTTAATTGGTTTATAGCCCCAAATGGCAAGAAAAAATAAGTCACCTGGCTCTGCTACCTTGGAGTTATCAGCAATACAAACAGAAAAAAAAATCTATAAAACTTTTATTCCACTTCAGAAACTTAAATAGTTGCTATTTATTTTTTGCTAGTTTGTTTTGAGACTGGATCTTGCTTTGTAGGCTTTTACATTTAATCTGTAAGAGAAGAGGTATTATCATCTAACATTAGAAGTAATAACTTAAAAACACAACGACCAAACCTGTATCCACTTCTCCTTGATTTTTAGAACTGTTAATGTTTGAGTGGCTAGGCATTGCAAACCTTTCAAACTCCTGACACAGTCAAAGGCAGACAGACAGACGGTGCACCTGCAGCTCAACACCCTTGTCTTTGTTCTTTTTATTTTGTAGCATGAAGGACTGTAAAGCCAATTAAAGCATGAGCACTGCACAGCCTACATTCTTAGCGGTGCCTCGGCGAGCCGTTCCGTCTGAGCCTTGGCTGTCTCACCTATTCCACAGGGAAGTAAACTTCAGGAGAGATTTTTTATTTTTACGTCTATGTTGATAACTCCTAATCTCCCAGTACTTTAAATGCTGCTTTATACAAAGTATACCGAACAAATGCCTGTTGAATGGATGTGTGGTGCTATTTAGTGGCCAACCTGCAGTGTATAAATTCTCAGTAAAAGTGGCTTAAATCTAATTGTTGGTGTTCAAGTCTGACAAGTGCATCCTCCCCAGCCCTCTGAAAAGTACTGGTGCCTTTTAATTGCAAGCCACGTGGTGGCGCACGTCTGTGGCCCCAGCCCCTCAGGAGGGGGATCTCCTATGCATTAGAGTTTGAACCAAAGAAACCCTGACTGGTGTGTGTATGTGGGGGAGTATTTTTCTCTGGAGATTCCTTTGAAAGTTCCACCTTGAAAGGGACAGGGTTGGGAATACAGACTGACTGTTTTCAACTCAAAATATCCTTAAGCTTCGTATTAAATTTTCTAAAGACACCGAAAACCTTGGTCTTAATTTCAGTCAAAGGCAGGCAGTGCGGGGCTACCACGGAGCACCACGATCTTTCATCATTTTTTTTTCTTTTTTTTTTTTTTTTTTTTTCAGAGCTGGGGACCGAACCCAGGGCCTTGCGCTTGCTAGGCAAGAAGCGCTCTACCAGTGAGCTAAGTCCCCAACCCCTTCATCATTTTCTAAGGTGCCTTCCAAGGCCTGAGGTCAGCACTGACCTGAAGGGCAATGGCTCGGGGTGGCAGAATTCAGCACGCTTGGCTGAGTGCACAGATACATTTGTTCTCTCTCTGCTGTCATCAAAAATGTTCTGTATACTTACTTATTCAGGAAATATTTGTATCCCAAGTGCAGCACCATGTGGGGTAAGAAATGGCTACCTAAGGTATGGTTGCACCCTGAGGCTTATAAGGAAGCACTCTGCCATGCGCGTTATCCTTAAAAACGTCAGTGCTTAGACGGCTCTAAGGACCCATATTAAAGTCCCTTAGATGTCTCTAAGGACCCATATTAAAGCTTTTGTTTGAGGCTGGAGGTATGGCTCAGTGGTTAAGAACACTGACTGTTCTTCCAGAGGTCCTGAGTTCAAATCCCAGCAACCACATGGTGGCTCACAACCATCTGTAATGAGAGCTGAGGCCCTCTTCTGGTGTGTCTGAAGACAGCGACAGTGTACTCATATATAATAAATAAATAAGTAAATCTTTAAAGTTTTTGTTTGGAGGGTTTATCTAAATCCTCTCCCACACACACAAAGTTGTGGGGGAAGTATATATGGTAGACGGTGAGGGTGTATATGTGCACAGTGTGTCCATGGAGGCCAATAGAAAGGACTGTGTCCCTTGGAGGTACAGGTTTTTGGGGAGACACCCGGTCCTCAGGATTGTGCTAAAGGAAGTGGTAGTGAGGAGCCACGGGAAACTCAGTTACACACACACACACACACACACACACCACATCTGAATTGAGAGCCTACTTTCTAACTTTTGTTTTTTTAAGATTTATGTATTTTATGCTTGTGGGTACACTATCTTCATATAAACCAGAAGAGGGCATCAGATCCCATTACAGATGATTGTGAGCCACCATGTGGTGGCTGGGAATTAAACTCACTACCTTTAGGAAGAGCAGCCAGTGCTCTTAACAGCTGAGCCATCACTCCAACCCCCTACTTTCTAACTTTAAATGCAGGATTTGGTGAACAAGTTGACATTCTCTTTCCTACCAGCAATTTTGAGCCTCAATCATCCACCCTTTAATTTCAGCTCTCCAGATTGCCATCGTTAAAGGGTGCATTTCAGCAAATCACCCACCTATATGTCACCTTTCCCCAGATTTTTGTTTCCTTTGTGTGGCTCTGAGTAGTCCACACCCAGGCCTTGTAGAATGCAGGTAGAACACTGGAGGGAAGCTCTGCTTCCTGCCCGGTGTTGGTGACCCGATAGCATCTCCCAGGGTGACAGATGGCATTCCGGGGAGTTCTTTCCAGCTGCTGATTAAATGCCACACTACAGAACTTTGTCTCTTTTCACGGGTGTGGTGATAGCTCAGAGCAGAGCCTTCCCCTCTCTCTCTTCCCCCTTTTCCCCTCTCCTTCCCCTCTCCTTTCCCTCTCCTTCCCCTCTCCTCCCCCTCTTCCCTCCCTCTCTAAGTTGGTTTTGCATCTGTTGTTTTCCTGGGAACACAAATGGAGTAGCTGCACCTTGGCAGCCAGTATATTAAAGCAATGCATAGAAATTATGTCAGCCACTGCTACTTTATTTGCCCTGTTTTGGTGTTCTGGTTTGTTTTGTTTTCTAGACAGGGTTAAAGTCCTGAGAATATGAGTAGGTGCCACTGTGCCCAGGTAACCCAGTCCTGTTTCCACCAATAGGATTCTTTTCCTTTCTGCAGGGCTAGAGAGGAAACCCAGAGCCTTGTCCATAGGACACAAGTGTTCTACCCCTGAGGACCTCTCCAGCTGCTAGAATAGCTTACTAGCTACTAAGGAGAAAACAAAATAGCCTGCATGAAATGTCACCCAAATACATAGTGGACATTTTCTGTTTTCTTTATTTGCCTGTGTGGTGTGTTGGACCACAGGCTATCTTTGAGAGTCTTACTTGGTCCTTATCTTACTCACTGAAGCAGGGTCTCTCTTGACTCTCAGAGTACCAATACAACTACTGTAGCTGGTCAGCTTGCACCATAATCTCTACCTCTATCTTCTTCTGAATGCAGGAATTGCAAGTAGGCTGCTACATCCTGGTATTTACACGGGTGCTAGGGATCTGAACTCCAGTCCCTTGGACTCTAATGCTCAGTTCTGACTTCTGTCTCTACACACATACACACATGCATACATATAAAATAAATATCAGGGGGAAATTATTCACAATGATACAAGAGAGGATCTTTTGATTCTCGAATTATATTACAGAGCTTTAAAAATAAAACCATCGGGGTTGGGTATTTAGCTCAGTGGTAGAGCACTTGCCTAGCAAGCACAAGGCCCTGGGTTTGGTCCCCAGCTCCGGAAAAAAAACAAAAAACAAAAAAAAATAAAAATAAAACCATCGAGAAGCTGCACAGAACAGACAGACACACAGGGTGGGCACAGTGGCACACACCTTTAATCCCAGCACTCAGGAGACAGAGGCAGACAGACTGCAGAGGTCAGCCTGGTCTACATTGTTCTAGGTCTGCTAGGGCTACTGTCTCAGAAGACAGACAGACAGACAGACAGTACAGGTAGTCAGGAGGAATGGAAGAGAAGAGCGGATACACACATGGGAGAAAGATGGCTCTCTGATAAATGATGCTGAGGAAACTGGGTTTCAATATGGAAACTAGAACGGGATTCATAGGTATCAGACTGAACAAAGCCAGTTCAAAATGGAACAGAGACCTTAGTGTCAGACCCAAAGCTATTAGGGGAAACACCTACGATACAGGTAAGCTGGGCATGGGGCACACCTTTAATCCCAGCACTTGGAGACAGAAGCAGGCAGATCTCTGAGGGAGGCCAGCCTGGTCTACAGAGTGAGTTCTAGGCTGATCCAGGGCTACATAGTAAGATCCTGTCTCAAAAAACAGAAGCAGAGGTATAGATAAAGAGTTTCTGAAAAAGATTCCGGTAACACAATAATCATTCCCAAGAATACCAAGTAGATTGCACAAAATTAAACATTTTTATACATAGAGTATGTCTCATGCCTTTAATCCCAGCACTCAGGAAGCAGCAGCAGGGAGATCTCTGAGTTTGAGTCCAGCCTGGACTACTACAGAGCAAAGTCCAGGATAGGCGGGCCTACACAGTGCGGCACCTGTCTTTACAAAAATTATCAACGGGGTTGGGGATTTGGCTCAGTGGTGGAGCGCTTGCCTAGGAAGCGCAAGGCCCTGGGTTCGGTCCCCAGCCCCGAAAAAAAAGAAAAGAAAAAAATATATATATCAAAACCAACCAAACATACAATCAATAAATAAGCTAGTGTAACCAACATTTCTCCAAAGAAGAAATACCAGTCATCCTTAGTCATCTGATAAATGCAAACTAAAACTGCATTGTGGTGGCTGGAGAGATGGCTCAGTCATTAAGAGCTCAAACTGCTCTTCCAGGTTTGATCCCCAGGACCTACAAGGTGGCTCACAACCTTCTGTACTCCAGGCCCAACAGGTCAGACACCCTCTTCTGGGCTCTGCTAGCACTGTGCACAGATATAAACACAGGCGATACATGCAGGCAAAACCCCCAGACATAGAAAATAAAAAGAAAATAAATCTAAGGCCCCGTGGTGGTGGTGCACACCTTTAATTCCAGCACTCAGGAGGCAGAGGCAGGTAGATCTATGTCTGAGGTCAAGAGCAGCCTGGTCTACAGAGTGACTACACACAGAAACCTTGTCTGGAAAAAACAAAACTCGTCTTAAAAGATGACAGTGACAGTGGTTACGCTGTCAGACTGGCTATAAAGAAAAAGATCCGATGAGCATGTGAAGAAAGAGAAGACATCGTGTTGGTGGGATGTAAACTGGCCTACCACTATGGAAATCAACATGGAGGTTCCTCAAAAACTAACAGAGGCACTAGTGTGAGATTCTATTTACTTGTTTGTTTGTTTATATAGTGTTCTGCCTGCATGCCAGAAGAGTGCACCAAGATAACTACAGATGGTTGTGAGCCACCATGTGGTTGCTGGGACTTGAACTCAGGACCTCTGGAAGAGCAGTCAGTGCTCTTTTTTTTTTTTTTTTTTTTTCTTTTTTTTCCGGAGGCGCTCTACCACTAAGCTAAATCCCCAACCCCCGCAGTCACTGCTCTTAACCACTGAGCCATCTCTCCAGCCCCACCACTGTGAGATCTTGAGACATGACTTCTCTGCCAAGATACAGAACTTGCCTAGCTGTCTACAGACTAATAAGTGAGCAAAAACGAGTCAAATACCCACACTGAAAGACAAGTAAGTCTATACATACATGTGTTTCACACATACATGCGACATGAAAGCCGAAGAGGTCTTAGTTGGGGCAAAGAAAGGAACTGATTGGGGGTGGGGGATGGGAAAAGGCAGTGCGTGAGGGGCAAGCATGAACAAGCTACAATGATATATGCATAGCAACATCATAATGAAATTATTTTATTATAATTTTAATTTTTAAGTAAATTTAAATATTTCAAAAACTCTATATACATACCTGAAGATAGCCTAAGTTGTATTTTAGTTTGAAACTTGCTGAACCTTTGGTAAATTTCTACAAATTAAGGGCCGTAGAATAAAACTCGGAATAAGTTCTGCTAGAGCTGGAGAGATGACTCAGCAGTTAAGAGCACTGACTGCTCTTGGTTCTGAGTTCAATAACCAGGAACCACATGGAGGCTCACATCTGTAATGGGGATCCAATGCCCTCTTCTGCTGTACTCACATACATAAAATACGTAAATCTTTTAAAAAAAAAATTACCTTGCTCACTAACTTTTTTTTAAAGATTTATTTATTTATTCTATAAGTACACTGTAGCTGTCTTCAGACACACCAGAAGAGGGCATCAGATCTCATTACAGATGGTTGTGACCCACCACGTGGTTGCTGGGAATTGAACTCAGGACCTCTGCTGGAAGAGCAGTCAGCGCTCTTAACCACAGAGCCATCTCTCCAGCCCTTGCTTACTAACTCTTAACTTTTAAATTTTTGTTTTTGTATGAGTGGCTCATGAATGCCATGGTGCACTTGTGGAGGTCAGGAGACAACTTTGCGGAGGTGAGTCTCTCTGCCAACCTTGTTGGCATAGTGGGTTGTCTCCACCTCCCATATTCACACAGCAATGCTGGGATTACAGCCGGGCACCACTGACGCAGTCCAGCTTTTGTTTGGGTTGGGGGATGGAACTCTGGTTGTAGGGCTTGCAGGGCAAGTGCTGTTACTTGCTGAACCAACTTCCCAGGTCTCCCCTCCCCCAACCCCAGGGTCAAGCCCTCCTAGCAGTCCCCACCCCTATCCCCCACCCCCCGCCCTTGCTGCGTGTCTCTAGAACTGCTGCTGAGCAAGGAGCTCCCCCTGTTGATTTAGGTTAGGGCTCAGAAGGTGGGATTCGCACTGCTCAACTTCAGCTGTGAACAACCCAGCGTCTTCCCAAAGGTGGCCAGAGCCACCCTCAGCTCCTGTTTGACAAGCACAGCGGTTCCTCCCTTGTGATACTTTGTTAGCTGTACTTCAGGCTTCTGTCCCCTCACAAGGATTTATTCAAGTCCCGCTACAGCCATTAACTCTCCAATCCTCCATGAAGCTACTTTCAGCTCAGCTCAGCCATGTCCCCAGTGAAAAACCTCCAGGGGTTGCAAGGTCTGGAGGGTATCCTGGATATCTGTCGGGTCCTACTCCCTCGTATTAACCCTTGCCTTTTCTTCTTTCTCGTTTTCTTTTTTCTTTTTCTTCTTTTCGGAGCTGGGGACAGAACCCAGGGCCTTGTGCTCGCTAGGCAAGCGCTCTACTGCTGAGCTAAATCCCCAACCCCTCTTTCTCTGTTTTTAAAACGGTCTCACTAGGTAACTCTGGTTGCCCTGGAACTCTGTTCAGCCTCTGGAGTGCTGGGGTTGAAAACATCCCCCTTGGATCATGGCTAGCTTGGTGTACATAGCCAGTTCCAAGACAGTGGGAGCTAAATACAGAAACCTTGTCTCAAAAACCAAACAAAACGGCAGCAAAGCGTGCCCCTTGCCACACCTACCTTCTCCCTTCCTAAAACCTGAAAAACTATTCACTTACTGTATGTGTGTGCGTGTGGGTGTGCCTCTACAGGTGTGCATCAGCTGCAGGCCAGGTGACCTCTGGGTTCAGAGCAGGGCTGCAGACAGGTGGTGGTGGTTGTTGTTGTTGTTGTGTTGTTTTTTGTTTTTTTTGGGGGGGGTGTTTGTCGTTGTTGGAGACAGGGTTTCTCTGTTTTCCCTGGCCCTACTGGGATGCTTTCTGTGACCTCAAACTCAGAAGCACCATGTTGGGCTGGGAATTGAACCCCTCTTCTCCATGCTCCTTTCCTTTGTAAGACAAGATCTCACTCTGAGGTTCAGGCTGGCCTGGAAAACTCCCCAGGCCTTCGAATTCTGCCTCCCCAGTACAGGGGTTACAGGTTTGAGCTACAATGCCTAGCTCCAGTTCATTCTCTCATAGCACATATCTAGCCAAGACAGGTGACTTTTACTTAAAATGGAATTGAACATTCTTTTACTCCCCAACTCAGTTGATCTTAAAAATCATAGACTTGGGCTGGAGAGATGGCTCAGTGGTTAAGAGCACTGACTGTCCTTCCAGAAGTCCTGAGTTCAATTCCCAGCAACTACATGGAGGCTTACACCCATCTGTAATGGGATCCGATGCCCTCTTCTGGTGTGTCTGAAGACAGCCACATTATACATGTACATGAAGTAAATAAATAAGTAAATCTTTTTTTTTTAAAATTTAGTTTCTGTGTATGGGTGTTTTGTCTCAAAGGGTCAGAAGAGGGACTGAGAGCCCCTGGAACTGGGTCAGAGACGGTTGTGAGTTACAGATGTGGGTGCTGGGAATCCAAGCCTGGTGCTCCAGGAGAGCTTTTCACTGCTAAGCCATCCATGCTGTCACAAGTAGGAGTCATCAGTGAGATGGGTGGGAACCATAACAGAGAAGATGCCTCCATAAAGTCAGGCTGGAGGCAGGCCTGTAGCCCATTTTCTTAATCACTGATTGATGGGGGAGAAACAAGCCCAGTGTGGTGGTTTCATCCCTGGGCTGGTGGGCCTGGGTTTTATAAGAAAGCAGATTGAGCAAGCCAGTAAGCAGCACCCCTCCATGGCCTCTGCATCAGCTCCTGCCTCCAGGCTCCTGCCTGCCCTGTGTGAGTTCCTGCCCTGACTTCCCTCAGTGATGAACTATGATGTGAAAGTGTGTTCCTATCCAATTGCTTTTAACATGGTGTTTCATCACAGCAACAGTAACCTTGACTAGAATACCATCTCCCCATCTGAAGGATGATTTTAAAATTTTTAAGTTTATTTTACTTTTTATTTTATATATTATGGGTGTGTTGCCTATATATAAGTGGTATACTATGGAAGCCAGAAGAGGACATTGGAGTCCCTGGAACTTGAGTTACAGAGGGTTTTGAGCCACATAGTTTTGTTTTTTTGTTTTTGATTTTTTTTTTTTTAAGATCTATTTCATGTATGTGAGTACACTGTAGCTGTCCTCAGACACACCAGAAGAGGGCACCAGATTCCATTACAGATTGTTGTGAGCCACCATGTGGGTTCTTTTTTTTTTTTTTTTTTTCTTTTTTTTCGAACTGGGGACCGAACTCCAGGCCTTTGCGCTGCTAGGCAAGCTTTCTACAGCTGAGCTAAATTCTAACCCCACCATGTGGGTTCTTAACCACTGAGCCTTCCCTATAGGCCCATGAAAGGTGATTTTAAAGAAATGATAGAAGAAATTTAATAAATAATGGTATTAGTTCCTAGAATAAAAAAAATGAAGCTGGCCTGTGACACAAGCCTGAACTACTTACTAGCTTGTTGGAAGGCTGATGCAGGAGGATTATAATTTAGCAAGATTCTGTCTCAAAATAAAAAACATTAAAAGGGTCTGGGATATTGCTTAGTTGTAGAACACTTCCCAACATTTGTAAACCCTAGGTTTAATTCCTGTTAATTTATTATTTTTACATTTTTCAAGACAGGGTTTCTCTTTGAAGACCTAGCAGTCCTGAAACTCACTCTGTAGAGTTTCATCTGTATCTTTTAGAACTATAGTTATTTTAATAGTTGATTTTTTTTTTGTTTCCTTGCTTGTTTCTTGAGACAATATAGTTTGTTTCTTTGTTTCTTGTTTCTATATAGTCTTATCTGTTCTAGAAAAGGACTATGTAGACCAGGCTGGCCTTGAACTCATATAGATCTACCTGCCTCTGCTTCCTGAGTGCTGAGATTAAAGGTATGGGCCACCATGTCCATCCCTAAGATCATTTTTTTTTATTTGAAAATGTACATGTGTCTGCTGCCTGTGCACTACCTGTGTGCAGGCGTCCAAGGTGAGGAGAGGGGCTAGATCTGTTGCAACTGGAGTTCCAGGCATCCAGGGGTGACAAATGGGTGCTGGGAGATGAACCCAGGTACTCTACAATAGCAACAAATGCTAAGCACTGAGCATCTCTCCAGCCCCATAAAGCATGGTCTGAGGGTAATTTGAACCTTAAATGACTTCCTGAGGAATGTGTGAATTCTCAGTGGTTTGTGTGTGTGTGTGTGTGTGTGTGTGTGTGTGTGTGTGTTATTCTTTTGGGTTTGTTTTTGCTGGTTTTGTTTTTTAGGCTTGCTGTGGCTAGCTTCAGACTTCCAGCAATTTACTGCCTCAACTCCCAAAACAGGCATGTACACCACACCCTGGTTGAAATGCCTTCAGGTTTTAAGAGTGAATTTGGAGCAGACTGTAATGTTTATGGCGGTCTTCCCATCCAGTAATGTAAACGAGGGTCCAGGCATAGGAGGCGATGCTCTCGGTTTCCTTCATTCTGAGCTTTGAACTTTTTAACGTTATGGTTGTTTTAAAAGAGCTGAGGGGTGGAGGAGGCAGCGCGGTGGCGGGTGCTTGCTTAGCACCATGCACAAAGCATTAGTTTCATTCTTCAGAACCAAAAAACCAAAGACAAAGTCATAAACCTTGGGAAACCAGAGTATGAACCATTTTCAGTGTTTCCTGCCACTATTTTAAAGCCTATCACTTTTACTTATCTATTAGAGGCAGGGTCTCACTATGAAGCATTGACTATGTATGTAGAGCAGGATAGCCTTGACCTCCAAATGACTGCCTGTCTGCTTCCTACATGCTAGAATTCAAGGTGCATGGCAGTCTTACCTAGCCCATGCTGGCCTCAAACACTTGACCTTCCTGCCCTCCCCTCTCATAGGCTGGGATTATAGCCATACACGATCACATCCAACTTACCTATTTTTATTTTGTTTACACAGATTAAAGAAATCCTAGAGGTTGGAGAGAGTTCATCAGTTAAGAACATTTGTTGCTGGTGCAGAGAGGACCCAGGTTCAGTTTCTAGCACCCATGTGGTGGTTGACAAGCATCTTTAACCCGTTCTAATTCCTTTCTTCTAGCGTCCGTGGGCGCCTATGCAGTGTAAATGCCGGCATGTCTGCGAGATATTCCATTACTTTGCTTTCTCTCGCTGTGATAAACACCATGGCTAAAAGCTACTTGGGGGAATGAAACATTGGTTTCACCAAATGTACTTATAGTCCATCATGAGGAAAAGTCAGATCAGGAACTCCAGGCAGAACTGGAGAAGGGCCATGGAGAAACCATTTTCTTTCCATCCTGATCACAGCTTCCCCTCCCTCCTCTCCACCCAGTCCCTCCCTCTCTCATAGATGCCCAATCCAACCTTTCCTCCCCTTCTCCTCAGGACATCCCATGAGTGGCATATCAAATTGCAGTAAATCTAGGCACATCTTCTAAGGCTGGCCAAGGAAGTCCACTTAGGGGAAAGGGATCCAAAGGCAGGCGTGTAGTCAGACAGCCCCTGGCCCCTGTTCAATCACAATTGTTAGACGTGTGCAGAGGGCCTAAGCCCCTCCTGTGCACGCTTGCCGGCTCGTCTTTGTAGGTCCCTGCGGGCCCAGGTTAGCTGATTCTGAATGTTTCCTTCCTCCCCCTTTCAACGGGATTTCCAACTTGTTTGGCTCTGGGTCTCTGCCATCAGTTGATGGGTGAAGCCTCTCTGATGAGTTATACTAGATTCTTGTCTGCAAATAAAGCAGTGTCACATGGCATGGGTCTCAAGCTGGGCCAGTCACGGGTTGACCCTTCCCTCAAATTCTGTTCCACCTTTTACCCCTGTACATCTTATAGGTAGGACAAATTCTAAGGTTTTCATGGCTGGGTTGGTGTCCCAATCCCATTGGAAGTCCTGCCTGGTTAGATGTCTGGTTCAAGCTCCATATCCCCCACAGCAAGAGTCTTGGCTTAAGGTCACTCTTGTAGATTCCTGGTAGTTTCCATTGTTCTCACTTGTCCAGAAATGCAGCCCCTCCCAATTCAGTTCTCTCCCTCCATCCTACCCGTCTCATCCCTCCCTTTACCCAACCTCACCCCTTCCCCCCACCCTCATTCCATCTACTCCAATTTCTAATCTCTTCCCCTTCTGAGACCAAGGGTCCCCTCTTTGTTACTTGGCTTCTTTGGGTCTGTTTGTAGCATGGCTGTCCTAAGCGAATATCCACTTTTAAGTGCTGAAGAGAGGCCTCAGTTGTTAAAGGCTTGGCTCACAAAACTGAGTTTGGTTCCCACCACCTCCCTACAGTGGGAACCCTCCCACACCAGTAATTGGTCAAGAAAATGCCCAAGGACATTCACAGCAACGAATCATCTCAGTGCTACATAATGGAATGCACCTGTATTCGCTAAGGTTTGTAAACTCAAACCAAGCTAGCAGACTTGTTTTCTATTCTAATGCAGGTCTTTTTCCTCATTGGCTGGGTTTGACCCCATAGTCCTTCAAGACTGGCCCAAACTTGGGCTCGAGGCAATTGTAGTCTTTAGAGTTTTGTATCACTGTACACACTTAAAGCAGGCTTACTATTTTTTTTTCTTTTTCTTTTTTACAGAGCTGGGGACCAAACCCAGAGCCTTGCACACGCTAGGCAAAAAGCGCTCTACCACTGTGCTAAATCCCCAACCCGAGGTTTTCTATTTTTGAGGTAGGGTGTATGTTGTGCTAGAACTAGTAGACCAGTTTCAAACTAAAAAAATCCCATCTCTGCCCCCATGTGCTGAAATAAAAGGTGGACATCTGATACTTTAATTCCACAGAAGTTTTGATCCCATGATCCTTGCTTCTACTTCATGCTCTTGGCGCACATTCCACATAGGGTTTTTAAAGACTAAAGGAAAAAGGATTGGTGTACACACACACACACACACACACACACACACACAAATTCGGAAGAGGTGGGAAAATTAGTTAACTCAAGATAAGCAAAATTGTATATAAAATATGTATTTTCCACTGTTATCAAAGAGACAATCCCATTTTCAAATTAACTTTTATTTGAAATTACTCTTCCCCACATGTATTATTTAGGATCCTATACAATAACCCATGTAACCAATGTCCCAATACCAAAATTTCTAACAGCAAGTTATACAATTGTTCTAGGTAATAAATAAAGGTTGTCCTTCAGTGATTAAGGGAATACTTAAGTTTCCGTAAACTTAACATAAAAATCACACTTTAAGTTTATAAGGTTTAACATGTAAATTCAAATACAACATGTCTTATAGGAATTACAAGCTTTTAATTTCTAAAAGGTGACTTAATTTTTACGTTCAAAGTTATATTCTTCAAAAGAAATGTCCCATATTTTCTCCTAGAGCTTCAAACTTTCTACACTCAACTATTCAACTGCTCCATGCCACTCCAGACAAGCCTGACATGACTGACCTATCCAAAGTGTTATCTTCTGCCAAAGAAGATTAAAAAGCAGTTTGTCATACCACAGATTTCTAATGTCTACTACAATGTCCATCAGAAAAAGCTTTCAAAAGATGGTTTCTTTCCTCATCGTAAGAAGTTACTCCTCTGTAAGGCAAAGAAGAACCACAAAGCACAACACGGTGCTCCTTTACTCGAGATGTTCAACTACTGAAAAGACAACTACACCTTTAAGAGTATAACAAAGGGTGAAGAACAGCAACACAACTGGCCACGCAGAGGTTAAATAAACCAGGTTTTTTTGTTTTTGTTTTTGTTTTTAAAAGGAAGCATTGGAAGCTTGGAAATCCAAAAACCAAAAAGAGGAAGCAAAGTCCTGGGCACAATCGCTCCGGTATCAATAGCGTCCTGAAAGAGAACAAAACAATTACTTACAGTCTGACTTGTCTAATATCTTTTCAACTATTAACAGCGACCATATCCAAGTAACCCACAATAAACCACTGCTTAGAAAGATGGTCTCAATGATACAAAAGTAAATTTTACATACTTGGGCTATAGGAACGGGATCTTGATCGTGACCTGTAGCGACTGTAGTAAGGAGAAGGCGACCTTCTTCTGTAAGAAATGAGAGCTGAATTAGCACATCACATAAACACAGAGACAGTCAGGTAAAAAACAAAGAACCCTAGCCATTAGAGTAGTGCAGGCTTTAAATCTCAATACTTGAAAGATAGAATCTGTTAATGGAGGCCAGGCTGGTTTGCACAGCCAGTTCCAAGCCAGTCAGGGCTACATAATTAAGACCTTGTCTTCAAAACCAACCAACCAACCAACCAAAACAAACTCACATAGCAGTACTAAAGACTGAGCCCAGGACTAACACTTACTGGAGAATCGTAGTTTCACCAAGTGACACTCTCAGCCCTAAAATCTACTACACACTGGAAAAGATACAAAATCACCAACCATATTGACAGGTGGGGCTCAAGGGATCCTATCTTTGTGTCTCAAACAACTGCCACTACCCAGTTCCAACATCCAGTTTTTATTCATACACATTCAACATTAAAGTGCTGAATAATGCTACTATTTGGCAAAGTAAAGATATCCCAAATTAAAATATTACCTGTACCGGTAATCATAATCTTCATATCTGTCATAGCCTCGATCATATCCTCTATCGTAGTAAGAATCTCGCCGTCTACCACCTCCACCACCACCGCCGCCACCACCTCCTCCTCCGCCACCTCCACCACCACTGCTACAGAAACACAAAGGGGGGAAGCTGTCACCCAGATCATGTAGTACCAACTGCAGGACAGGGGTACCCGCTACTCTTCACTATCCCGTTCTCCACACTCCTCAGGGAGGCTCGCAACAGCCTGCCTCTAGCCCTAGGGGAGCTGACACCATTTTTCAGCTTCCAAGGGCATTCATTGTGCTCATGTATACCCTTCCCCAACACACACTGAAAAATAAACTAAGTGCAGCACAGCACTTGGAAGGCAGACAGGAGGCTCTCTGTGAGTGTGAGGCCAGCCAGTCTACAGAGTGAGTTCTAAGACAACCAAGGCTCTGAAGAGACACTGTCTTAAACAAAGAAGATGGTAACAGCATAGAAAGTAGAAACAAAGTATACCTGAAAGGCAAGGAAGAAATACAAATACAGAGGCTGTAAAGATGGGTCAGTGGGTAAAGGCACTTGCTGCTAAGGCTGACAAGTCTGAGTTCTACCTATGGAACCTACATGGATGGACAGAAACAAATTCTGCAAGCCATATGCCCCTCCCTACAATAAATATTTAAAGAAAAGATCAAATATATAGAACCCTGGGAAGTGAATTTAAATTAAGTCCTCTTTCTTCATGTGTTTCAAGTAAGGGACACTGTTTCAAGTCTGGTTTTTTGCAGGTCTTTTACTCCCTGCCTCTGCCTCCTTGGTATTCTTTATTAGGACTGGAGCCAAACCACCATGCCCAGCAAAGAACACAGCACAGATTTTGCTAACAGGGAGTACATGCATAAATGTAACTAAGTGTGTTCTAACTTGGGTCCTCTGTGGGACAGCAAATGTTTTTAACTGATAAGCCATCTTTCAGTCCCTGCAAACGAATATATACTAATAAAAATAAAATGATACAGAAGGGAGGGGGATGCAGATGTTTTCAATTTCCTAGTCAAATTTTGACACACATTATTACATTCCTAGAGTATAGTTTAATCTTTGATAAACTGGCTTTATTTGCTTTGCAGTCCCGGACCTACACCCAAGCCCTGAACATGCTAGCCTAACTCTACCCTGTAAAATCCAAAATCTTACTGAGTTGGTCTGCCCATGTAAATGCCTGGTGTAGGTGTGTGCGCTCTCTTGGTGATAGAATAATCCACACGAATTCTTCTACCATCCAGCTCCATCCCATTTGCTCTTTCCATAGCCTACAAGAGAAAAAGGAAGCAATTCATAATTCACTAAACTTGAAGCCATTTTTTAGCTAAAATTAAGCATGAAGTATTTATAATTGAAATAAATCTGCCTTTGAAAACAGCACAGTAATAATGTAGCTTGCATAGGGACTGTCAAGTATTTCCAGCTCAGTATTATTTGGAACCTACTTGTGTTGCCCAGATACAAAGCCACTAAGCTCTGCTTCCCTGACAAACATCTCAGATATTCAGAAGAGTGAACTAAGCTTTAACCTTCAAACTTTTGTCTATACCCTCAGCTGCCTGCCTTAGAAAACTAGGTATCAATGTCACCATGAAGGGCTTGGGAATTGTAGCAGTCCTTCTGCCTCGTACTGGAATACAGGTGTGCCCCACCATGCCCACCCTAACCTACCTGTTCTTGCTCTTCAGTTTGTAGTTCAATATTTGTTGGTAAAACTAAGTAGCTAAAGCAACGATTTAAAGGGATGCAAACATCCCTGTAATAGTTTACACTCCCCCCTCCCCCGGTTTAAAATGAACACGGCTAAGCCAATACTGCCCCCTAGTGATTGCCAAGTGTAAAGGAACACAGCCGTCTGTATTTGAGCTTCTCATTCCACTTTGGGGTGTGCACAATGATAGTTCTGTTTTTGCCCCTATCTGCCTGCCTGGATGTTTGTACCCATCCTCTACCTACCTTGATCTATTTTTGTTTATCTATCTCCCAAGTAGTGGGACTACAGTCATACTATATACCAAGTCTGGCTCATATCCTAACTGAAATAAGGCAAATCCCAGAACTCAAGATAGAGGCAGGCAGATCTTAGTGAGTTTGAGGACAGCCAGCAATTCATAGTGAGGCCATGACTTAAAACAAACAGGAATAAGCAAAGCCCCAAATACACACTAATAAAAAATAAAAATGTTCTGATAATGAGAAATTAGTGTGCCCATTAGATAAAAAATTTACAAACTAAGATATATGACATGTTCCACACACCAGCACACTAAATGTCCTCTCAGCCCCAAATGCCATTAGTGGGCACTATCTTTGGACTAGGCACCAATTTTTATTATGATTTGTATCAATTCATGTTTGAGTATAGAACAGAATAACAAACATATTAACAGATTAGAAAAGCCATGTATGCATCTGTACATGGGGAATTAGATTAAAATTAGGTTAATTTAAACATGAATATGGGCTTATTTAAAAAAGGAGCACTTATACAACTGTAGTTTTTGACATTAATTTGTATGATTTACTTCATAAGGTCAGATTTCAATCAGCATCTAATTATACAATAAAACAAAACTGAAGAGCAAAACTAACCAACTTTAACTGCAACACTGAGAGCTCCAGTCAGGTCACAGGATCAGAAGGCATGTTTGCAGAAATGTAGATTAATAGACCTCTTACAGTAATGCTATTACTAATTAGAAATTACATAGTAGTACTAATACTCTATCATTATGCATACCAAAAACTCTTTTAAATGAAAATTGTAAGACCAGATTTACCTCCTTAGAGTCATCTATCCTCTCAAAATACACAAAAGCAAACCCGCGTGACCTCCCAGTTCGCTGATCATAAACCACATTAACACCACTCAGAGGTCCATATCGAGAAAAAACTTCACGAAGATCTCTCTCTGTTGTATACAGACTGAGGCCAAATACTCCCAGGCAAGTGTTAGGATCTGGGTTTGCCTGTTGAATAAAAGAAGAATTAAATTTAATTGGAACTCAATATATAAGATCAAAACACACGAAGATCTTTCAGGAATACACTGTATAGCTATCTATAGCCTTACAAACAGTCCTGCTTTCTATCCTACCCCGGCAACTTTCAGAATGTACCCAAAGAATTCACCTTTCCCATGCCTAATCCTTCACTACTTATCTGACTTGTTTTCGTTTCTACCTCAGTGCTCGGGTTATCCATGAACCAATGTTATGGTGGTGCTGGAGGTTGAACCCAGGAAACCTGGACTCTGTCACCTATTTTTTTAAAAAACAGATTCATGTACTGTGTGTATATATGGACTTGTGCTATGAAACGTGGAAGTCAGGACAATTCTTTCTACAATGTCTAAAATGTGGACTCTAGGTTTAAACTCAGATATCCAGCATGGCAGCCAAGCACCCTGATCCACTTGCTGGGCTACAGCCAACTATTAAACCAAAACACCCCAGTGTCTCACATCAAACAACCTGTCACAAAGAGCACACATGCTGAGAGCAGAAAGGAAAGCTACTTAGGAGAGGTCAGTACAAGGAGCAAGCAGTTTGACTGGACAGGTGTTGCAGAGAGAACAAGTTGGAGAATGAGGAACCAGAAGATTAGAACATATTGCCAAGGTTAGAAGGAGGCCAAGCAGAGCAATGCAGTCAAAGCTGTGAGAAGCTAGTTTGAAATCAGTGTGGAGGATTTTTCCTTTTTAGTCAGAAGAGACCAGCCAGCCAGAACTAGGAAGGGGTGAGCTTACTCAGCAGCAAGTCTCAGAGGCTGAAAACATTCTAGGCCTAAATAAGATTGTACAAAGGCCAGAAGCTTTTCAAAAAGCAAGGTATTACGCCATGACCACATCCATGAAAGAGAAAACAAATGTCCTCTCACTCTTGCACACATACCCTGCTACCAGTGTGCCTTCTGCGGTTTGACATGGGGGAGTGGCTCCGGCTCCTCCTCCGCCTGTACTCTGGTGTATAGGACCTACTTCGAGACCGTCTTCTGTGAGAGTGCGACCTGGATCGCGTGTAGCGTCTATGAGAATGCCTCCGTGACCTCGACCTGTTAAAGAAACAAACTCAGGTAAAATACTGGGTCTCAAGGCTGGAGAGAGAGTTCAGCAGCTAAGAGTATTTGTTGGTCTCCAAAAAGGCCCAGGTTTGGTTTAGGATGGCTTACAACCATCTCTAACTCTAGTTTCAAGGATGACTCTTTCTTCTGGTCTCTGAGGGCACTACATGCACATGATACACATATACAGACATAAAACACGATTAAAAAAAAGAACACTCTTAGTGGCTGGAGGGATGGCTCAGTGGTTAAGAGCACTGACTGCTCTTCCAGAGGTCCTGAGTTCAATTCCCAGCAACCACATGGTGGCTCACAGGCATCTGTAATGGGATCTGATGGCCTCTTCTGGTGTGGCTGAAGACAGCAATAGTGTACTCATAGTGTACTACATAAAATAAAATAATTCTTTAAAAAAAAAAAAAAAAGTACTAGACCCGTTCCCTCTGTATTCCAGACTGCATACAAAGCGGGCTGTTTTTAGCTCTTTGTCTTTCATTTCTGTTGTGCTGTGACAACTGAAGTGTTAATACTTCCTTTGACCTGGGAAAATATTTTTAAAATATTTTTGGGGTTGGAGAGATGGCTTGCTTGTTGAGAATGCACACTGTACTTGCAGAGGACCGGGCTTTGGTTTCCAATTCAATTTTCTGTAAAGGATTCAATCCCCCTTTAGACTCCATGGGCACCTGCTTGTGTTCACACAGAACACTTATGTCTATGTGTACATGTTTGTAGACGCCATCCAGCCATCCAGAAGTGGATTGCAGATCTCCTGAAGGTAGTTACAGGAGGTTGGTTATGAGCTGTCAAACATGTGTCCTGAGAACTAGAATCAAATTCAGGTCCTCTGATTTTTAAAATTCCCGTTCAGTCTATTTCTGCACTCTCATTTCACCTTCCATTAAACATACTCAAGAAAGACACAGAGACAGAGCAGAGCATGGTGACACATGACTTTAAGCAGGGCCCAGGAGACAGAGGCAGGAGAACCCATTTGAAAACAGAAATGAACAGCTGCAGCAGCAGGGCACGGTGCTCCATGCCTTCACTGCCACAACACGTGCGGGTTCCAGGCCGGCCCGGGCTGCATGAGAACCTGTGTAAAGTGAAAAGGAGAGAGCTGGAGATGCACCTGGAGAAGAGCAAACAGTAAAATGTGCTAGACCTTTAAAGGGATTTAGAGCAAGGAGTACTGAGATAACCTGTACTAAGTTTTGAATAGAGACTTCTAAAAAAGGGATAAAATAAAAACTGACAGCTTATTACCTGAGCAAAAGCATCTGAATGGGATGTTCCTTAGTTTCCTTAATACTAATAGTAGCCCAATCTACCACCTTAAAATAATCAGTTTCTGACGTGGGCAGACGGCTGATGGCTTATCCCCATGTAAGGCAGAGGACTAGAGTACAGACGCTCAGAAGCCCTGTAAATGTTGGCTGGGTGTGGTGACTGACAAGTAACTCCAGTTTTATAAGGTGGAGACTAGGTAGGCATCCTTAGAGCAAGCTCTTTGGCTACAACAGCCACACTGGCAAGCTCTGGCCCGACTGAAATGAGATGGATTATAGATGTGTGTGTGTCTGGGCATGCTTATTTATTTCTGATTGTGTGTATATGTACCATGTACCTGTGTGGGCTTATGGGTAGAGGTCAGAGTACAATTGCAGTAGTCAGCTCCACCTTTGGATTCTAAGGACTAAACTCAGAGAATCAGGTATGGTGGCAGGTGTCTTTGCTCAATGGGTAGCAGCTAACAGATATGCCAAGAAAGGTTTCTAAATGCTGCAATCTAAGCCTATGGTGAACTTTCTGTGAAATGCAGCTAAAAGGAGATCTGACAAACCCCTCTTACACTCAAGAAAGCAGTTTACAAATTTTAAGCTTACCTGGATTTTGATCTTGATCGAGAATGGGATTCAGAATGTTTGGAAACCCTTGATGGACTACGAGATCCTGACCTGCTCTCTGATTTTACACGAGCAGGAGTTCCCGTTGGAGATTTTGACTGAGAGCGAGACTCCTAACAAAGAAGACAGTATTACAAATGGCACTGGTCATGCAGATGCCTAACACCTAACATTTAAAGTACGGTAATTATTTATATTGATTGCTCCTGAAAAACAAATGGTTAGGCAATACCCTCCAGAAAAAAATTTCAGCTCATTAATATCCCATTGTTAATACTGCTAACTGTCCTCAGTAATTCCCTACTTGAACCAGATCACCAATTTTCTATTAACTAAGTAATCATGCAAATTCATCTACAACTTGATCATACAGACACTGGAACATAAACCATACATTTACTTAACCTAGGACCCATTCATTCTTCCAGATTCTTTTAATTCTACTTCACTCTTGCTTTCTACTTCTCTTCATTCTTCATTGAGTTTTTCATTTTTCATACTTCGTGTATTCTTCCCCAATTCAAACAATTCAAAATAGCCTTAAAAAAAATATTCAAGTGCTTCTATCTGACCAATCTTCTGTTCAATTTTTTCCCCCATTCAATTTTAATTTTCTGATCTTTAATACTTTTCATTAGCCTTCTTTTATCTTGATTTATCTTCCACATTCTTGGAAAAAACTCTTCAATTTCTTCACGAACATTAACCTTAATGGAAAAAGAACATTTAGTATATTTAAGCACGTGGGGATTATAAAACTCTGCTGGAGTTCAGAATGTTATCTACCAAATGGGAAGGCCAGCAGGTAAAGTGCAAATAACTAGTTTATTTAAAAATAAATTAAAAAAACCCAAATTTTATAGTATTTAAAAATGTTCAAAAGTGTAGTCTAACAGAATTTACTGAATTTCTCTAAAGTTTTTAACCATACTCTTTACCCTCCTCCCCTTTCGTGTTCCACTCTAGTCCCTAATTTTAATATAAATAGGTAATTCCAACATAAACTGCAATCCCCCCACCTAAATATTCATTTTCCACTATTTTATAGGCTGAAGGCTCTTACTGATCTTAAAATTAACTTTCAATAAGCCACATTAAGAAATTCAGGCACTGCTGAAGCAAAGTATCCCAGGCCAAAATAACTGTACACACCATCTGAACTCAAATGACAGCACATATGCCAGAAATCAAGACACAACAAATAGTAAAATTACACCTTCTCCCAATTTTGACTACCATCTTCACTTATTCTGATTAACCAGAAAGATGTTTTGAAGCATAGAAAAACTAAAGGGAAAAGAACAAGGTTTCTAACAGTCCTTACTTTGGCTCATAAATAACTCAAGTATATGGCACTGCTGTTTTATGAGACACATTTGCATTTCATAACCCACGGTGGACTATAGTTCACAGAAATCCCTGGCTCTTGTACCACTTAAATACCATGGGGTACAAATAAGAAAATGTGTATCACGCCAGTTGCCTCTGACTATTTCTTTTGCATGTATGCACATTTGCACTCCTTCCAAGGGCATCTCATCTCTTGACAACAAACATACATCTTCATGACAAACCAGTTTCTGAGAAAGTTCTATGTAAAAACTTACCAAATAGCTTAAAACTGACTAAAACCATGTAACTTGACTAAAATGAGAGCCAAACAACCAAAATAGAAATGAAGATTTGGTTTATCCATCTACTTAAGACTTAGTTATTAATACAAAGAATTAGCTCAATCTTACAAAAGTATATATTCATACCAGTTTGTTATGCAGTAAGATATCCCACTTCTCCAGCCTTTATCTCCCAAGTATATATTGGCATGTACAACCAAACTTGAGTTGCAGTGCTGGAATTGAACCAGGGCCTAGTGCTAGGTAAACACCCTATCCTGGGACCCCTTTCTTGAAGTTTAATATCAAAAGATATATTTAACAAGAACTCCACCCATTATTTTCCTGGTCAATGGCATTTCCATTTAGTTATCCAGTGTTAAGTCTTTCATATCTTAGACTCTTAAATGCCTAGACAGAAGCCTGGAACAACATATTTACTTACAGGAAAAAAATTAATGTTGCTTGTAACCGAAGTCTCAGCGGGCTGGTTCAAATCCTGTTTTTTCTGTTGCCTTTCCTTTCTATAAAACAGACCCTCCTCTGGGCTGAGATGGCTCAGGTTAAGAGCACTGAACACTGAATGCCCTTCCAGAGGACCAGGGTTTAATTCCCAACACGCACACCCACATGGCAGCTCACAACTGTCTGTAACTCCTGGATCTGACATCCTCACACAGACATATGTGCAGGCAAAACACCAATGTGCATAAAAACATAAATTAAAAACAAAAAGGCCCTCTAGTGGTCACAATAGCATTTATGTAAGCACCACAGCCTTTGTTATACAATTAGGCATTAGAAAGTCCTGTTCTGAGGTACTTTTTATTATGATAAAAAAAATTCCTAAAATAAAGTACAAATTTACTCTTAAACGATTAATGAACCCTCTAACATGACAAAAATGTAATGGCCCAGGTACATTTTTAAATTTCTAAGCTTCTCATAAGTATTGTTACTGAAAAACGACTTCTTTCAAAAATTAAATACATTTGATTTGTGTTTTGTGCACATGTGGACAAAGAGCAGCCTGTCCACTGGTACTCAGAACTCAGGCTGTGAGGTATGGCCGCAGTGCCTTCTTACCCACTGTTAGCTATCTCACTGGCCTCCAAAATTTCTTCTGGAGACTTAAATAACTCAGTAATTTTTTTTTTTAAATATAAACTTAAACCCCAGATCTTGAGTAGCAACAAAATACACTGCATAGCAGAATATCCTCTAAAAATATTTTGAAGGTGTTCTCTTCTTTCTAGCAGTGCTAAGGACTGAACCCACAACTGTCCCATGCTAAGTAAGCACTGTCACACTGATTTATACATCCAGTTCAAAAGCATTATTTTAATAAGCATGTGGGACACCTGGCTAATTTTAATTTTAAAAAAATTCATAAGACTATTTAGAATTTGAGAATTTAAATTACAAAGAAGGAAAAAAAAAGCTGGAAAGAGTTGGTGGTCTGTCTTCTCCCATCAGACTAACCAGCTCTTAAAGCTGTCTCACTGAAGGGATGTTAACAAGTCCTTAGTATCCTGGCTACAATATCCAATAACCCTTTACAATATACTGCCCAGCTGAATGGAACATGGACTCATACTGACCTATATCACAGATTATAAAAGAAACACTAAATAGGCTTCAATCTACTTTAGATACTACAAACTAGAAAGAAGACAGGCAGAAGGCTAAGCACAACTCAAACAGGTTCTGGTATTTGCTATCTGAACAAACTCTTGCAGAACAAGAACAACAGGATGCTCAGTATACTGTGGATGTAAAGTACAGAGGCTTAGAGTTTAGTAGTAAGGCAAAGTAAATTTATATATATTCAAGTATGTACATCACATAAAACAAACTTCCTATTATTTCCTAGTACTTTATAAAGTGGGAATTTCCATAAAAATAAACTAGTGAATTTAAATCATATACTAAAAAGAAGAAAATGCACTTTGGCTGTCCAAACACCATACTTACTCTATTTAATGAGTCTACAAGCAGGGACACTTTTTTTTTTGAGTTCTTTCTCTATGAAGAATGGGGCAGGTCTTAACTTCATTTACAATCACACTTGTCTAATACACTAGGATGTCAATGTGGTCTCCATAAAGACTACTGGATAACTCTTAACTAGCAATCAACTCATAACTGTGACATGAGTTTATATTTGTAAAATTTATAATCTTTCGGTATAAATTTTAAATGCTGCCCATAACCCTGCCAGCTTACATACGTGTTTTGATAAAATGCTATTTCAAAAGCTGGTGTGAAAATGATTTCAAAAGTCTACTGCTGGGGACATAGCTCAGTTGTTTGAAAGCTTTCCTAACATGCATGAAGCTGAGTGGATGTTGTTTTTCTCCTATCAGGAGAAAACTTACCAACGGCCAATGAAGGCACGACTATAGACAAAAGCCTATGTGCAGCTCACATTCCCTATTGGCCTTCCATCTTCCTAGTATTTAACAACCTCACCTCAATGTGACAGTTACTTTTTTTTTTTCACTTGTACTTCAGTTCTACTTGTCTTCACTCAGCAGTAGAAATAAATACCTTTTAAGGGTGATCAAGATACCTGAGCATCAACTGAAAATATCAAACATTTTTAGTCAGCCAGGTTCAAGGGAACTACTATGCTGATTATTCATGCCATTTTTCTCTCGTCAAACTAAGTTATCAAATAGTTCTCTTGAAGTAGTCATGGGCCACCATGCCTAGCACTTCTCACACAAACCTATAAAGCTACAGCAATGCACTGTGGAGAGTTACAGGCATTGCTTCTCCCCCCCCCCCAAAAGCCTACTTTTCCATTTAGCAAACCAGAACCCTTCAGTGAAACCCCACCCCCATCCCCGGAGCCGGGGACCAACCCAGGGCCTTGCGCTTCCTAGGCAAGCACTCTACCACTGAGCTAAATCCCCAACCCGAAAAAAAAAATCTTAAATCTAAAAAACTCAAGCTTTAAGATTTTTTTTTTAAGTTTGCAAATCTGTACAATTAAAAGTAGGGGATGAAATAGAGAAAGAACAGTAGTTCAACCGACTTAATGATAGCATTTAACACAGTAGAAAAGAAACCCAACACCAAATTTAGTACTATTTCTACTATAAGTAAAACAGCTTTACTTTTCCCCCATTTCCCCTACTTTTTCTGGTAGTTTAGGTTTTCTGAAACCCACTATGAGCTGGACCTATAGCAATTCTCCTACAGTGCAGATTATAGGTCTGAGTCACTGGAGCTGGCTAGCCATTAGCCTAACTTGGTCTTCAATTCCTGTTCCTCCTGTCCCTTTTAAGAGGGATTGGCTGATTATAAACAGGTTGATTAATTACAGGCCACAATGCCTGGCTAGTCTTGCCTCTTTTCTGTAAATTTATTTACTTATTTACTGGAGTGTTGGTCTGTGTGTCTCGGTAAGCATGTGCATGTGGAGGAGTCTGGTCTCCTTTTCCACCATGAAGGTTGGAAGTACTGAAATCAGGCTGTCAGGGTTAATTTTAGGCAAGTGCCTTTAACATTCCCAGAGACTTAAAAAAGATCGACTTTCTTTCATTTAAGGTACCTCTGTGTTACTATGTGCATCGGGCCAGCCTTTGCCTCTAGAGTGCTAGAATTAAAGGCATGTACCACTACACCCAGCTTCAAGATTTTACGTGCACATGTCTGTATTAGTGCATGTGGGTGCCTGCAGAGGCCAGAAATGGGTGACGGATTCCTTGGAGCTGGAGTTACAGACAGCGGCGAGTTATCAGACATGGGTGCTGGAAGCCCAGTTCAGGTCCTCTGGAGAAACAGCAACACTCTTAAAACCCAGCCACTTCTTTTACTTCCACACTACCCACCCCCCTAAGCATATTAATCTAAGTGTTAAGTTGCTGAGGCTTAACTAAAGCAGTACGACAAATCTCATTTCTAAATTTCACACAAACTTCCCATTAAAATTGTGTTACATGTATTTATGCACACAACTTACACCCCGGTGCTACAGAAGCTAGAGAGGGCATTGGTTCCTTTGGAAACTGGAACTAAAGTCCTTGTGAGCTACTTGATGCCAGTGCAAGAAAAAAAATCTGGTTCCTTTTGGCTGTGCCAACTCTTCAATTCTCATAAAAATCTTAAACCCCAAATAAGCTGTTTAAAAGCAAGCCAGTAAATCAATTCCAGGAGTGAAGGAAACATATCCCATCTTTCCTTATTTAAAGACAAGGTCTCCCCTTTTGTTTGTTTAGGTTTGTTTTCTGAACAGCGTTTCTCTGTGTAGTCCTTGAACTAGCTTTGTAAAACAGGCTGGCCTCGAACTCAAAGAGATCTGCCTGCCTCTTCATCCCAATGCTGGGATTAAAGGTGTGTACCACCACCTGGCTCATAAATTAGTTTTTATTTTATGTGTGTTTTGCCTGCATATATTTCTGAGTAACCTATATTTGCCATACCCAGAGGCCAGAAGAGTGTGCCTGAACTGTTGGGACTCCACTTTACTGTTTGAGATAGGGTTGGTCTCTCACTGAACCCAGAGCTCATCTACTCATTAGCTGAACTGCCTAAGGACTCCAGAGAATCCCCTAAGCACTTGGATTTGAGGCACACTTTGCCAAGACTGGCTTTTTACATCTAGGTGACAGGCTTCAGAACTTAGGATCACATGCTCTATAGCAAGCACTTTCCCCACTGAGCCATCTTCTACAGCACACAAATACAACTTTTAATTCCAATTAGTACAGGTAAATTTTTCACTTTCATCAATGAATCATTCCATAGCAAAGAGACGTTACACTCAGACTCCCTTTTTAAGAGGCCAGAATAAGAATTACAAGGGTTATGTCAGTTCTTCTTACATTCTATGAGGGACATTAGGAGCAAAACTCTTAACTTTGGATAAGTTTTATAAAGCAGACAGTTCATCATTTCTATTAAGGTGATAAACATTGCCAGCCCTCAGGAGACAGAGGCAAATAGATCTCAGATTGTGAGGTCAGTCAAGAGTAAACAGTGAGATACTTAAAGAGAAAAGAAAGTCAAACCAAGTCACCTTTCCCACTTTCAAAAGAGCACTGGGTGTGGTAGCCTCTGGCTGTAAATTCCAGTATCTAGGAGCAGTTGAAACAAAAAGATCTTGAGTTAAGGCAAGAGCTTGAGCTTCAGTGAAACCCTGTCTCAAAACAACTTGTCACATCTTGCTAAACTGATATATGCACCCACCAAGTAACTTGTTTATGGACCTGTCTGGATTTTTATTTTGTTTTGGGGGCAGGACCTTACTGAGCACCCTGGTTGACTTGGACTTGAGAGATCTGACTGCCTCTGGCTTTCAAGTGATGGGAATCAATGATGTGCCACACCACACCCAGCACTGGATCCAGATTGTGCCTTTTTGTAAAGACACAATTATTCTCCCGTGTTCCTTGAGGAGTTTCTGCCATAAATAATTAAAGTTGCCAAAATGAAGTTTATAGGTGGCTCTTATTGCACGTTGGGTTCAAGTCTAACTCCTTAAGCCCAGAATTTGAAACCCTTTGTCATCACTACACATGTGTCACTATTTCAGCACTTAACCTGATACACTTTGATGACAGTGTTTCGTTTTTAAACCCAGACTTAAATTGACAGTCACCCAAAATTAAGACTGCAAGTCCTTGGTAGCTCACAACCACTTGCAACCCTAGTCCCAGAGGATGTTGACTTCCTCTCCTGGCTTCCTTGGGCATTCCACGTGCGTGGACACAGACATACATGCAGGCAAAGCACCCGTACATATAAAGTAAAACACACAATCAATCTAATATGGCTTGAATACTTTTGGCAAACTCTATTAATGTTCAATACAGTGAAGTGCAATGTGCATTTCACAAAGAAAAATCTAAACGTAAACTGGGCCTGGCTCATGTAGTCTTCCACGTCTTGGTTGGTTCTTGTTCCTTCTTTCCTTTTATAACTTTCTATTTTTTATTTATGTGCACTATTTTGCCTGCATGTATGTCTGTGTGAGTAATGGACCTGAAGTTAGAGACAGCGGTGAGCTGCGATGTAGGTGCTGGACCCCGGTCAGTGTTCTTATCCACTCTTCCCAGCTCCTCTTGGTTTTTTTTTTTTTTTTTTTTTCTGGCTTTGATTTTTGGAGCCCTGGCTGTCCTGGAACTTGATCAGTCGACCAGGCTAGCCAAACTCTGAGATCCACCTGCCTCTGCTCTCCAAGTGTTAGGTGTGCACCAGCAGCACCACCTGGGTGGTTATTTCTAAAATGCACCCAAAAGAGTTTGAACTCCAAAATGTTGTATTTTATCTTCAGTGTTGGTCCATCTAGGACGCCTCCACCTAATTTTGAACACTTTTACTGAGGTGGGATTAACATGCTCTCTGTCACACCTGAAGATACAGTGCAGTCATTCACTGCAGTCTTCTCAATAAATCCCTACGGAAGGGAAAGAACTAAAAATCTGTACATTAGTAATCTGTTAAAACTACTCCATAAGCCCAACATTTGACTACTGACCTGTCAATGCCTTCCTAATTTACTGTAATGAGAAGAGTTTGAAGACTAACTACCACATAAATAATTTCAACAACACATCATTCAAACACCTTGTTTATCTCGTTGCCCTCAGACATCTTCCCAGGCAATGAAAAGGGGGCATAGCATTTAGGGTCAGCAGGGAAAAACAAGCATACAACCCCCCACCCAAACAAAAAACCCACCAAACAACTACATTTAAATACTTAGCTGCTTTAAGAAAAGGATTGTAGAGCACTTGCCTGGCATGCAAAAGGCCTGAGTGTTCCACTCCCACAAAGTTCAACAAAAATCAAGGTGAACACTCCCAAAAGCCTCTAGTCTTCTAATTCTTTATGTAATTACAAGTCTGTTCAATTACAATTTAAGAATACGAAGCAAAATATCTGTTGCATCATAAAGAGCTGACCCTGAATGTGCTGGTGAGACAACTCACTGAACAACTGATACTGCTGTAAAAAGTTCAAAAAAAATTTTTTTTGTTACCATGAATGGCAGAAGAGGGGAGCTAGAAAAGTTCCTATCTGTTAACTAGGTTAATAAATACATTTTAACTAAAAAGTGAATAGGAATCTTAAATATTTTGGGGTGGGTAAGGTGGTGATTATCCACTACTCCTTCCACCAGAGAACAAATTAGAGAAGCAGAGCAATCAGACAAACACTGATGCAAAGCCCACAAACCAAACCAGGAACAAAAACTAACCAACCAACAACCAACCAAACCAAAACAAACCGAAACATCCTTTCCTAATTACTAAATAGTTTCACAAGTAATACAACTACCTGCAAATATTTTACTTCATGGTCTTAAAAACTTGTTAGTACAACAAAACAACCCTAAAAACAATAGGCAGGTTCAACTACATTTGAATTTCATTCAAATAATCCAATCAAAGTTAAACGGAGTTAGAATCTTGTCCTAGTACATTAAATAAAAAAGATCAAAAACCTAACTGACCGTACGACTTGACTGACAGACTACAGGTGGCTAAATCCTGAGCTTCCAAAAGGGACAAATTCTTTCCTTCCAGCAAACTCCTCCCGTGGTTTTTTCCACCCGCCCCTCCTCCACTAGACTACCAGCGCAACAGCCAGACCTCCAGTACCATGGGACTTTTGTTTCCCTTTTCCTTCCATGGTTTTACCAGGGCTCACTTCCATTAATTTCCAATACTAGGGTAACTTCGGGATAAAACTCAAAAAACCGGTAACGTTCTAATATACGCAAGCTGAGTATACTGTTTATAGCCACAAGACCTCAAATAATGAAAACCTTGAGCCTTTTCTTGGGGGACGGGTGAGAAAAACGGGGGAGGGTCTGTAAATCTCAGGTAATCTTTTGAGTTAATACTGATTAGTTATTTTTTTTTTGAACACTGAGACAAGAAATTCGTTCAGTTATGTAAGGTTTAAAGTAAGATGTCTTGGCAGTTTAGCCATAAAAACCTGTAAAGGAGTTTTCAGATGAATGGTCACAGGAAAGAAAGCTTTTAGAAGTTGAGACATAAAGAACCCAACATCTAGCAGCTAGAAAAACAGGCGTTACTGCGTTTCCACATTCATTTAGAAGCGAAAGTTTAGAGGACATTAAGGGAAAAGGCTCTTGCGTAGTTTTCCCTTCCCAGCTCTCATCTTAAGGACTCTTAAGGCTCGCTGCGGTAGTTGACTAACCACTTCACTGGGCTCGGTCCCACCTTCAACCTCAAGGCTTTCGCCTTTATAGACGCGGCCGCTGACTGCAACAGAGAGCCAGCCAAGGAGACACAGGCCCCAGCTAGTCCCGCGCCAGCAATTCCCCGCCCGGACAACAGCCCCGCGCACTTCCGACCCCGGGACCCCGCTGCGATGGCCGGAGGGGTGGTGGCCTGAGATGCCACCGATGGAAGCACCTACCACTATCCGGCCGGAGGGAGCGCCCCGCCGCCTCCTGCCCCACCGCGCCGGGGACCCGCACCTCGGAGCAGAGATGGGAAGCTGAGAGGAAAGGGAGCGACAGGAGAGGATAGGACCAGGCCAGGTACCAGTCAGCCGCCAGAAAGGAGCGCTGCGGGTTAGTGGGGCATCTGGGCAGGCAGGGGGACCCCGAAGCCATCTTGGGACGTGACGCGCTCGCGGTGGCCCTCAAGGCTGCTCCTGCGGGCCCCGCAACCTCGCCCGACCGACCGCGCTCGTCCCTGAGCCCCGGAGCATCGGGCCGCCGCCGAAGACGGCTCCCGCGGCTTTGTACTCACTCTGCCCTCGAAGTTGTTCTCCTCTACATCACTCATGTTGGCCAGGCGCTCCCGAGCACTAAACAAGAGATATGTCTCGGCTCGAGGGCCGACGGCCTAGTCACCGCGCTGTTTGACTGTGGGGAGGAAGAAGGCGACGGCTACAACGGCCGGTGCGTTCCACTCCCACTAGCTCGCACGTTCGGGCAAAATGGCGCCGGTACCGCCAGAAACCTCCTGGTGTCCCCGGCGCCTGACGTCAGGGGGCGGATCCGCGATGGCGTCACGAACCCCGCCTCCTCCCCGGGAGGCTTTGTGTTCGCTTGGCCTCGCGCGGGAGATTGGCGGGTTTCAAGAGCCTGCAATTTGGTTTTTGGTCTGTTTATCCTCAGGGCGCTGGAATTAAAGGCGAGCATCACCGCCTGGCCAGGCAACTGTGGGCTTTTGTTTTTGAGGTTTTTTTCTTTTCTGTTCTTTCTTTTTTGCTCTTTCTGGGTATGGAATTCAGGTCTTGCTTGCAAAGCAAAACCAAAATAACAAAACCCCCAACCAATCAAAACAAACAAGCAAACAAACAAACCCAACCAAACCCCACTTTTCCAGCTGAGCTTTCCTCATTTCCATTATTTGCCCTTTTAAACTTGAAACAACAATATAGGTACAGATGGGGTTATACTGAAAAGCTATGAGTTTCTTGCTCTTCTCTGCTTCTAACCTCAAGTCAGGGTTTCCTTGTAGCCCTGGCTGCTCTGGAACTCCCTCTGTAGACCAGGCTGCCCTGAAACTCATAGAGATCTCCAGGGAATAAAGGCATGAACTCCCATCACCGCCCAGCTGGAGGCATCTTAATTGAAGTTCCCTCCTCTCAGGTGAATTTATCTGTGCCAAATTATCTGGCACATCTAGCATGTACTAGGCCCTGGATTTAGTCCTCGACACTGTAAAACATGTAAATAAATTTAAAAAAATTGGGGAAATACATTGTTTGGCAACATTAGTATCCATACTTCTTGCCCAAGAAAAATAAGGAACACCAGCACAAATAATTCATAAAGACCTGAAATAGGTGTAATTTGTTGGGTATGATGATCTGGGTCTGTGATCCCACCACTCAGGGGTCTAGAAGGAAGGATTATTGGGAGTTCAAGGCCAACCCGGAATATAAAAAGAGAACCTATCAGACATTTCAGAGAGCTAGTTATTAAACTCTTAATGATTTGGACTCAGCCACAACAGGAAGATTTATGTTGTGAGCGTCAGCAAATGTTACAAATCAATTTTCTTCCTCTTTCACAGAGCTCATTGCTAAATACCCTTCTAATCATGTAATATCATGTAAATTAAGATATGGCGTTATTTTGCAAGTGCATTTAAAGCTGCATATTCCTGACTTACTATAGTGTGTTTCTTATTTAACTCCCCTACAGCAGCGTGGGTTTTATTTTGTTTTGAAACGGAGTCCTCCAGGATGGAGTTGAATGCATGACCATTCCTGCATCAGCCTCTCATGTGCTTGGGTTACAGGGATGTGACATCGCATCCTCTCTTGCCCACAAGATTGGGATAATAAGACGCATTGAAATTGGTATGTGCAACTCCCATTTATTCATTCACGACGTTGCCCTGCTTCACCGGACAGATCCATAAAGATAGAAATTCCTTTAAGAAACAATCTGAGGACTGCGGACACAGTTCAGTGGTGGAGGGTGTGCCTTGAAGATGCAAAGCCTTGCTTCTCTCTTTCTTTTTCTATCTCGCCCGTACTTTCAAGGAAGATGGAAGAGGATTGCTACAAGTTTGAGTCCAGCTTGGGCTTCAGGATAAATCCTAAGCTACATAAGTGAGATTATGCCTCAGAACGGCAACAAGTGAAAAGTTTTAGTTAATGTAGAAAATAGGTTTCAGAGCTGAAGAGATAGCTTAGTGATTAAGGGCACTGACTGCTCTTCCAAAGGCCTTGAATCCCATTCCCAGCACCCACAAGGTAGTTCATATCCATCTATAACTCCAGTTTCAGGGAGCGCCATACCCGCCATCTAGTCTGCATGGGCACCAGGCATGCTAGTGGTGCTTAGGCTCCACGCAGGGAAAACACATTCCCACAAAATAAAATAAAAATAATTCTTAAAAATAACTGTTATGACATTTCACACACATACACAAACACACACGCACCGCAGGTCAGTTTCTGTTCCACATATATGTGGGGGGAGGGGGTGTATATGTGACCACTGAGACCAGCAGAGTATTGATCTACTTGAGGCCAGAATGAAGTCTGGTTCAACACGACGACTCAGTAGCTGGGGTTGGTTCAAACCTTCTTGGTCCTGACGCCAGGCAGTTTATTTTAGGCATATTTAAGCACAGCAGAACTTTGGGAAAATGCTTCCTGATGATTAGCTCAGTCCCGTGTGTATCACAAGCCTAGGCATGTGTACATGAAAATCTTTGTAAAGTACCTGGCCTCCTCCGTAAAGATGAGTCCCATAGATCGACTACTGTTGTACAAATTATTTAATCTCAGTCCGCCTTTCCACCCCATCATTTAGTTCCCAGATAAACATACACAACCTTTATATTTATCATAAGCCTTAATCAGCACAGAGCTGGGCAGATATCTATCCTCTATGCTATTATGTCTGTTTCCCAACCAATAATCCCATTATATAATTTGTCATGTTTCTTCAGGGCTGCTCTTAACTCCAATTAGCCAATCCACACGGCCATTAATTTAAGATTCTTACCCCCCCCATGGTAGCTACTCTATTTTCCTTCTTCCCTCTCCACCTCGTGGTTCTCCTCTGACCCCGTCCATGTCTCTTCTGTATAGCTATAGGCTGTAGACACCCTTATTCACCGATCACAGATAACTTGGGGGCAAAGCCACTTAGTATTACCTGGATCTATGTTCGGTCTCTGGGAGCAACTAATATTTAGCAAAAGACTAAACCTCAACAGATTATCTGTAACACTTTAAGGATCTGGGGGAGGTATGTCCTTAGTCACACAGTGTAGCGGTCAACGGCTGTAAACCACTTCTGCTCCCATTTGTGAAGTACATTCCCACAGCTCCCGGAAGGATAGGTTCTACAGAAGACTGAGAAACAGAGCTCAAGACAAGGGTCTGGGAAGGACAACTGAGATGAACATAATTGTCGGGGGTGGGGCGGGGTGGGGCAGGGTGGGACAGGGAGGCGTATCCTTGTCCTAAGGGTAGCTCAGAGGTCATCAGGCAATTAAACCACACCTGAAGTGGAAACTTCCAGTCTTTGGAAAGTTAATTATGTCAAATGATGTTTTGCTGGGGCATACAGAAGAAAGGATGTTCCGCTAAAGCAGACATGTGAAAGACATATGCTATTCGTCTTTCTGTCCAGGTTATTTTGCTTAATGGTATGATCTGTAGCGCCTTACACTTCTGTGCAAATGTCGTGATTCCATTGTTCTTTATGGCAGGATAAAACTCCATTCACGTTCTTTATCCACTCACCTGTTGGACATCTCGGCTGATTCCGTATTTTGGCCGATGTGAGAAGTGCTGAAAAAACACCAATGTGAGACACAGATGTCTACTAGTTTTAGTCTCTGCCCTGTTGCTGGAGCTTGGGGCAGTATCTAGCACAAGGCAAATTCCAAACGTGCGTATTGGGATGAATGGGGAGGTCTGAAATTTGATGTCTGCCTCTTCTCTGAGTTAAGACCTCCCAGGTTACTAACCTGTTGGCTTGTCAAACCCTGCTGAGAATTTCACTTTGCTTCCCTTCCAACTAGATCAAGCTTGGAGAAGAGCAATTGCCAGGCAACGGAAATGTCCTCAGTGTAGGACTTTGCCAGGTTTGCAGACCAAGGCCGCCACCAGGTGGCAGTAGGAACACGCTGGAAATGTAGGCTGCCGGGCTCTCCAACAGTGGTCTCCAGCGCACGTCCCCCGAGTCTTTTCTGCTTGGACATTGCTAGAACTGCATTTCCTTTTCATTCTGATCAACTTGTCTATTAGTATTGCCCTTCTACAGAGTCATGCAAATGTGTTTTCCATATCTTCTTTCTTTTTGTTATTTCAAGACAAGGTTTCACGAGCTTTGGCTGTCCTGGAACTCAACTCACATGTAGACAGATCATGATGGTTGTAAGCTCTGCCTCTGTCTTCGCAGTGCTGAGATTAAAGGTGTGTGCCGCTGTGCCCGGCTGCAATGTGTGATTTATGTTTACTCTTCTGATAGTGCTAAACTTAAAATGCTGGAGCAGAACAGAGGGCGCTGAGATCAAAGTCACAGCGCGTCCTCATTTAAACGCACTTCCAGGAGTTTGAGGGAGTCATCATTCACTGTGTTCGTCGAGAGTGGATGGGTTCAGTGTTTTCATGCTGTCCTGCAAACACCACTGTCTAACTCACCCCAGAAAAACCCATCCTTACGAAATAGTCACTCTCCACTCCCATCTTACTGTAACTGAAAACCTGCTGTATGTCTCCGTAGATACCCATTGTGGGCATTTTATATGAATGGATTCAGTATGTCAGCCAGAGACTTACCTATGACATTAATGATGAAGTTCTTTTTATTTGCTTGTTTTGAGTTTTGTCTAGAACGTTAAAAAGTAATATATAAATAGAAAAAACACTTTGGAATTATCAGTAACAATTTAACAAAATAATACTTTCATAATATAATCTCTCTCTCTCTCTCTTCTTTTTTTTTTTTTTTTTTTTTTTTGCATTATCCACTGGACTTTTCTGCTCTCTTAAATAGGAACACCGTTTTTGTTGTTGCTTTTGTTTGTTTAGTTTCTTTTAAAATTTTATTTATTTTTAATTTATTCACTTTACATCTTGACCGTTGTCCCCCGCCATCCTCCCCTCCCCTTCTCCTCTGAGAGAATGGGGTTACCCAGAGGTTACATCAAGTCTCTGCAGGGCTAGGGACTTCTCCCACCGAGGCAGGTCAAGACAGCTGAGTTAGGGGAACGGACTCCACAGACAGGCAACAGCTTTAGGGACAGACCCTGCTCCAGTCGTTCAGGACCCACCTGAAGACTGAGCTGCACATCTGCTACATTTGGGGGGGGCGTGGTCCAACCCATGTATGCTCTTTGGGGTCTCTGAGAGCCCCCTTGGTTTTTGGTTTTAAATTGTGATAAGTTAGGGGCAGAGAAATGCAGGTGACTGAGAAAGGTTCAGGGAGTTTTAATTCCCTGGAACATAAAAAGACAAATAATAGCCAGATATTACCCACAATGCTCTCTGGCTTCTCCTGAGGGTGGACTTTTCTTTTCTTTTTTTTTTTAGATTTATTCATTTATTATATATAAGTACACTGCAGCTGTCTTCAGACACACCAGAAGAGGGCATCGGATCCCATTACAGATGGTCATGAGCCACCATGTGGTTGCTGGGAATTGAACTCAGGACCTCTGGAAGAGCAGACAGTGCTCTTAACCACTGAGCCATCTCTCCAGCCCGAGGGTGGACTTTTCCTCATGGTCTTATTGGCTCTGGGCCCAGAGCTGGCCACAAGTGTTCCTGGTGAGTTTTGCCACAGCTCATAGCTTAGTCGTTTCGGGAACAGCTGGGCTGTCTAGCAAATGTCGGGGGAAGAGGTTGTCTCTGCCTTATAGCTTTACCAAAGGCAACAGTGGTGAACTCATAGCAACCTCATCTATCTTATGGGGACAAATAGGAAATAAATGAGCTCCTCATCATATTGGCATAGGTGACCAACCACATCTAGAACAAGAGTAAGTAGAAGTTCTCACACAAGATGCAAGCAGGGAGGTAGGGTTGGATCTCTTCCATATTACCTTCTAACACAGAAGAGTTACTTCATATCTTAGAACACAAGTATGCCTTCAAAGTGTTCATGTCTGGTTGCTAATTCTGCTGTTGCCCAAAAGCAAGAAAGCAATCCTGTATACAGATGTGAGAGGCACCAGGCACTACGGGCTAAGAGGAGTATCACTGGCAACAGGAACACAGAGTGAAAACCAAAACCTAAAGTTTTGATTGTTATCAGAAATTTTATGAGAATGGGTGTTATAAAATATAAAGTGGCAGTGGCAGCAGGAATTGTAAGGCTCGAAGTGAATCTTAACTATAGGAAGAACCCCCAAGTGAGACAAGAGAAAAGAATTTGATACAAACACAAGAGGTTTATTTTCCCTCGCATCGGGGTCGACCTTTGCATCGGGGTCGACCTTCAATCAGCCCCTCATGTCGAGTGACTAGAAGATGACCCTGAATGGCTAAAACAAGCAGTTTTTATATTTTTTAGGGGTATAGGTTACATCAGCAAGGTTATAGTTTAAACTTATTGGGTAAGCATATTGACCTTTGAATCTATTGACTAGCAAGCATATGACATGCATTCGAACTCTATCTGGGACCAGAGGGTCAGGTGACTATCAGTCAGTACATTCTATGGTTTTTCAAGAATGCCCCTGCTCCTCCAGAGAACTGTAGGTGGAGAATGGAACTTGGCCTAACCTTGACCAGAGGCAGGAAGCTGGTACTTGACCTGAGGTGGTGGGTGTAAAGCTGGCGAAAGCCCTTAGGGTCTTTCACAGGAACCCCATAACCTACGTACTTTCTACCAGGCCAAACCTCTTAATAGCTCTTACACTTCAGTAAGAACTAGGGTCCTTCAGAATAAGGGAGTACCTGGAGTATCTGGAGTACCTAGTGGGCTCCAGATCAAGGTGTCCCTCTGAGAAGTCACACCATTCAACAGATCTGGTATTTTATTGTGGGGGAAGGAAAGAAAGTGGAGACCTGGAAAAGGGGGGGGGCAGAGAAGGACAGAGAGACCAGCTGGGAACATATGGGAACACAGAGAGTAGAAGAAAGGGAGTGGGTGGAAAGAGAAAGAGAGAGGGAGGGAGAAAGGGAGGAGAAGAGGAGGAGGAGGAAAAGGAAAAGAAGGAGAAGGAGGAGGAGCCTAGTAGAATTATCTGTAAGCCAACAATAGGAGTAGCCAGGTTTGCCTCAAAAGTTATTTTAAAAGGAATTTAGCTGGCATGGTGGCTGAGGATGCAACTTCAGCATTTGGGAGTAGAAAGAGCTGTAGGACAAGGAGTTCAAGGATAGCCTAGGCTAATGAGACCCTGTCTTTAGAAAGAACATCCCCTCCAAAATGAAAGGATTTCTAAGAAAAGATGGGCATCAAATGAGAATTCTACTCATATATTATCCCTCATTAAATATTTACCAAGTGTCTATTCTTTGCTTTGAACTGTACTGTACATTCCATGATCAAGAGAAGTGATCTGCCCTCAAAAATTCAATTATGGTTACATAATTTTAAAAATGGCAGAGTAGAAGGAAGAAGGTGCTTGAAGAAGTCGTTGTGATGGAATGGGTATGTTCTGATCACTTCTGGTTGTAATAGACAAGGTAGACATGCTAGAGAGAAAAACAGGACTAAGGGTGCACAGAGAACGTCACCAGGGATGTGAAACCCTGAGTGAGCAGAGGTTGCAAAGGAGTTTTATGCCACATTTAGAGCAGGAGAACAGGGTGTCTGATGCTTGGGGCTGGCTGTGTCACATGGTGAAGTGACAGGTAAGCGGGACTCTTTGAGTTTTTCTTCCATGTAAAAAGAATGACCTTGAAAATGGTCAAAGGTTTGTGGGGAGGCTCTGGAGCCCCTGAAAGGAAGACTCTCTAAAACTATGCAGGAATCTAAGGTATTTTCCATTTTGACAAAATGGCCCCAGACCTTAGTAGGCCCCCAGGCCTTAGCATACTGACTCCATGATGGAAGGACTATTTAAAAGGCCATAAAACGCAGCATGTAGACAGTACCACCTGCCAACATTGATAAGTTATTTCTGCACTGGTGAAATGAGCCAATTTAAGACAGATTAGAGTATGCATAAGCAGATTTATTGGGAAACTGCTCTTGGGCAGGCAAGGAGGCCAGGGAAGTCACCATGGAAAGGGAGACTGAAGGGAGGGGGAAAGAAACAGAGAAAATGTTTGCACGTGTGTAGGGAGAGGGAGAGAGAGAGAAGTTGGGCAGAGACCAAAATGTCTGGATTATACAAGAGCCTCTGGGAGAACTGCAGCCCAGTCCCTGGGCTGGGAAGTTCAGGACAGAAGTCATGGTATGCCAGATGGGGATGCTGGGAGAACTGGAGGCCAGGGTTAGCAGTAGGGTTCCTTGCCTTTTGGCCTGACTGAGGGCTACCTTGACAGCTTGCTTTTTCTTTTTTGGGCAGGTGAGGAAAGGACAAACATTTACATATCCTGCCTGTCTGGTCCCACCAGCACAGTGATTACACAATTGAGAACACAGGGGCAGACTCATAGTCAGCTGATACCCAACAAACCCCAGTGAGTAGCTGAACAGATAATCTGCATTTCTAAAAACCAACCGAACCAAAAGAATCAAATTAGAAGTGGATATTGACAAGCACATCGACAGTCTCCTGGGAGGGAGGGACATTTGAATTACGTACTTGTAACATTGATTTTTTTCTCTCAAGTTTCAAGAAAAGATTATTTAAAATATAACTTATGAGTTCCTAAAAAGACATATGCTATTAGAAGTAAGTTGCTAGGGGGCCAGCAAGATGGCTTAGCAAGTAAAAGAGCAAGCCTGATGGTCTAAGTTTAATCATGGTAGGAGGAGAGAAATGACTCCTAAAGGTTTGCTTTGGCCCCTTCCTGTGTACTATGGCACATAAACACATCATCACCACCAAAAGTAAACAAATAAATGTAATTATAAAATGTGAATTTGCACCAGGTGGTGACGGCAGCTTATACCTTTAATCCCCATTCAGCAAAGGGGTGGGGTGGGCTGGGGAGAGACAGACAGATTTCTGAGTTTGAGGCCAGCCTTGTTTACAGAGTTCCAGGACAGCCAACCTATATAGTGAGACCCTGTCTAAAAAGTACCCCCCAAGCCCACCCCAACAAGTCCATCTACAATCAAATAAAATTAAAATGAGTAAGAAGAACACAAAATGGCCGCAATGGCTCACACCTGTGATCCCAGCCACTCAGCAGGCTAAGACAGGCAGGCTTGGATTCACGGTCAGGCTGCGCTACACAGAAGATTTCAGGCCAGACTAGTTCATAAACAAACAAAACCCCCAATTAAAAAAATAAATATGGGGTTGGGGTTTATATGGATCTCACAGTAATGAAATGCCACAAAGATTTATTTTACAATTAACTTTTTTTGGTTTTGCTTTTAATTTTTGTTTTTTTTTTTTGTTGTTTGTTTGTTTGTGGGGTTTTTTGTTTGTTTGAGACATGGTTTCTCTTTTTAGCCCTGGATATCCTAGAACTCTTTCTGTAGACTGGGCTGGCCTTGAACTCAGAGGTCTCTGCCTCCTGAGTGAGGGGATTAAAAGTATCTGCCACGACACCCAGCTACAGTAGAACATTTATAAGCAAGATATTTTGGTGTTAATACATTCAATAGTTCAATTCAAATCAATTCAATTAGTTTCAACAATTAATTCAATTCGATTTTCTAGTTCTAGAACATTTAAGGCTGAAGACATGTATTTTTTTTTTAAATATAAAGGCCTGGGTAACTGCTGCCTGTCTGATAATACTGTAGCCATTTTGTCTTATGTCTTTGGCCAGCCATCTTATGCTGTTACAAGGAAACTTTCTCATGCCTGAGTTCATTGTATATTATGTTACATTCTATGCTTTGGTGATTTTGGAAACTCCCCAAACCCTTGTCCTTCTTTAGAACCAATGAAAGTAAAGTTTAGGTTCCTAAGACCCTTCCTGGGTAACTGACATGCTGGTTGGCAAGTTGAGACATGAGTGCTAACTAAGCAAATCTCCCCACTACAGTTGAATAACCCAACCAGTGGGAACTGGATAAATGTACCACAAAGACATGTTCTTAAGGAAGCTCCCTATCCCTACATCCTGATTAGTGGAATAACTTGGCACAGCTGTTTTTGAATTTCAGGCCTAAAAGCTAGGTATCATTCTGGCTTGGGGTTGCAATCTCAGCTCCCAAGTATGACCTATGTCCCTGATTGATCAATCCTAAGGTGTGCGTTCAATAAACTATCCCTGTTTGACTGAGATTGGTGCCAGATGATTTGTGGGGTGATTCCTGGACCCCAACATATGCATAAGATTTTTTTTTTGCACTGCTACAAGTTCATTATAAATGGGGTGTGTGTGTGTAAAATCACTATATTAGTAATTTTTTGTCCTGTTTATGTTTTGTTTTTTGAGACAGAGTCTTGCTGCAGTGTCCTAGTTGTCTTAGATCTCAATCTGTAGATCAGGCTGGACTTGAATTCATAGAGATCTACATGCTTCTGCCTCCCAAGTGCTGGGATTAAAGACATGTGCCACCCTGCCTGGCTATATTAGTAAATCTTAAAGCTTTTCTACTTTATATTTGTTAAGGCCTACGTAACTATTACCTGTCTCTCCTGCCATTTCGCGCTCTTACTGATGTCATAAGTGTTGAAGCCTGGAATAGCTGTAGCCATTTGTTATATGCCTGACAACTATTTCATACTGTTTCCTGCCATTCATTGACAGAGAAAAATAACTTGACTCAGAGGAGGGTCACGCCCTGTTATGTTCTGTAAGTTATGAGGTTTGCTAATCGTAAATTCTACAACTATAAGCTTCACATAGGACCCATTACATTAAAGGTCAATATGAACTGTTGTCTAAAATGGCTTGAGTCAGGGCTGACCACCGGGCAGCCCCTATGTATGAGTTTATTGTGGTTTTTGCACTATTAGCCTTTATAAGCTGGCCATGAGAAATGGCCAGCACACAGGTTTGAGCTGATGCTCTGCTCATTCAGTATTGGGGTATGTGTTCAATAAACCATGCCTATTTAACAGAGATTGGTGTTTGCTGTTTTGTGGGGTGGTTCCTGGACCCCAAGATAAAGAAACTTTCTCATGCTGTTATTGCTATTTCTAGGATGTTTTAAGCTTTCATGTTCTTGGAAACCAATCTCAGCAGAAGTCAGTTAGAACTCCTTTGTATAGTTAGCCACAATAAGCTTGGATCTGAACCATGTATCCAGCAGCACTTCCTGAACTTGTACATGAGCTTCTAAGGTATTTGCTTTTATAAGATGTCCCCGGGTTGGACCCCATAAGAGAGATACCTGTAGCTATTTGGAATAAGACTTCTATTTTGAGTAGGGGTCCAGTAAAGTTTAAGTTCCCAAGACCTCCCTGGGAACTGACAACTTGCTTGAGACAAAGAGACATGTATGTGGGTAACTGACATCCTGGTTGGCAAATTAAGACATGAATGTTAGGCAAAGCAAGCCTCCTGCAACAGTTAAATACCCTGACCAATGAGAACAAGAAATATGTATGACAAAGACATGTTCCTAAGGAAATCTCCCATCCATATATCCTGATCAGTGGAATAACTTGTTACAGATGTTTGTAGATCTCAGGCTTAAAAAGCCCTATAGAATTGAAAGACCCCCGGAGCGGGGAGACCCTCACTCAAGTCTCAGGATGATGCAACCCCCCAAGAACTCACGTGAGGCCGTCCTTGCTGTAATAAACATGAGGTTTATTGATAGGAACCAGTACACCAAGACCTCCCTGGGGCAGTGGAGTTCTTACCCAAAAGGCTGGGAGAAATGGTATTTAAAGGGAAACCACAACCTGAAGGGGCAGGGATGGACATGAATGTTCGACAATACTAATGAAAAATCCTGCAACAGGAAATCCTCTTTCAATCAAGATTGTTAAACTTTATGGCCCATCAGTTCCTGGGAGACATGTTTCTCAAGATTATTGTCTAAGATTTTAATCTAACTTTATGGTCAGCTAGTTGGTGGGGCAGGGTCTGAAATTTGAGGTATTTGGGGCTTTTTTAAACTTCTGACTTCTTAGCTGTATTTTTTATTCTTTCAGAATCTGACTCAATGTTGCAATCAACTTCTGGGTTTGACTTTTGGTCCTGATCAATCAGTCCTGGGGCAAATGTTCAATGAACTATCCCTGTGTGACTAAGACTGATGTTCCTGTGGTTTGAGGGAAGACTCCTGGACTCCTACAGTATTCACATCTGATCAAAGTAGACAAGTGCTTATCATATTTTGTTGACTGTAGGTTGCCACTAAGAGAAAAGTTCTATAGTTTCTCTAGGTTAAGATTGAAAAACTGTCTTATATTTTAAAATATACTAAAGAATTATGTATACAAACAGAAGAGAAACAATGTCTCTGGAAAGACGAAGATTCTAGAACAGTGTTATCTGGCTGGAGACTGCAGGATTCCTTGCTTCTGTCCTTCTTACTCATTTCATTGTGTTTTACCCAATAGCAGTCATGAAAAGAAACGGGTATTTTGTCTGGGGGACAGGGTCTTAATATGTAAACCAGACTAGCCTTCAATATACAGAGATCCTCCTGCTTCTGCCGAAGTGCTGGGATTAAAGGTGAGTGCCACCATAGCTGGACTAATAGATTTTTTTAAAAAAGAATTCTTGTTTATTTGTTTGTTTGTTTGTTTGAGACAAGGTAAGTGTATATAGCCCTGGCTGTTCTAGAACCTCATATGTAGACCAAGCAGGTTCCAAACTTAGAGACTTGCCTGCCTTTCTCCCAAGGTGTATGCCGCTACACCTAACTTCCTTCTCGAAGAGTTCTTAAGAAAACTGCAGGTGTGTGGCTGTGCATCTCCATCCTATGATTCAGGGAGACAGAGGCAAGAGGGCTGCCAAGAAGGTCAAGGCCACCTGGGCTACACAGTAAGACCCCGTTTCAAAAGCAAATGAACGAACAAATACATTTAGGGGCTGAAGGGAAGGCCCAGTAGCGAAGACCACTTGCTGCTCTTACTGAGGACCTGGTTCTTTTCTGAGCACCGTGTCACAGCCATGTATAACTCCAGTACTAGGGATCTGGTTCCTTCTTTTGACCTCAGTGGGTACCGGGCATATGCACATGTTACACACACACACACACACACACACACACACACACACACACACACACACACACGCTGGCAAAGTTCTCATACACATAAAATAAGTCTGAAGATATTTTTACAAAAAGGAATTGTAGACAATTAGCAATCTTTTGGCAGTAACAGTTGAAAATAGTCTCTGCACTGCCCACCCCCCTTTCTCTGAGGAGCTTTTGGCAGTTGATGGCTGCTGAGAGAGGGGAAGTCATTGTCTTTAGTGTCATAGCCACTGGTGCGCCCCCGTCTCCAGTGGATAGCTCCATACTATGCTCATATGAGCAGCAATGGCTAAACTCAGTGGGCCACAAAACTCACTGGGTCACAAAACTCACTGGGTCACAAAAAGACATGAAAGTGGGAGGGGCACAGGGTGGGAGTCTCAGGGATGGAAGAGGGTGGGGCAGCATAGGGTATGAGAAGGTATGGGGGTGAGCACGATCAGAATGTAACATATACATGGCTGCAATTGTCAAATAGCAAATTAAAAAAAACATCCTAACGCATACATAGCCTTTAGTAACATACACCGAGCAGAGGGTTTTTGGACTCGTGACAAGATGGACGTGCTTGTTAGCAATTCTGAGGCTGGAGAGATGACTCGGTAGTTAAGAGTGGATATTGGATTGGGGATTTAGCTCAGTGGTAGAGCCCTTGCCTAGCAAGCGCAAGGCCCTGGGTTCGGTCCCCAGCTCTGAAAAAAAGAAAAAAAAAAAAAGAGATATTGCTTTTGCAGAGGACCCAGGTTTGACACCCTGTATCCACGTGGAGACTCAGTTGTCTGTAGCTCCAGTTACCGGGAATCTGATGCCCTCTTCTGGCCTCTGTGGGCGGCAGGCACACATATGGCATGCAGGGAAACAACATCCACATAAAATTAAAACAACAAACCTGCATCTTAAAAGTTTAAGTTTAAGCAACTCCTAACAACGCTTCTTTAGCTTTAAGCCCTGAGAAGGACAGGATTTATGCCAATGCAGTGAATAATTCAAGCTTGGTAAATTATATCCAGGCAGGTTACTAAACTAGATATGCAGAAAGTAAGAGGTAAATATGGGTAAATATAGCCGTCTGTTTTTCCTAAAGTTTTAGAAATTGGCAAACATTCTAATAGATCTAAAATGTTAAACATAAAGTAACCACAAGTGTCATTTAAAACCCAAAGACTTGGGGCCAGGGAGACGGCGCGATGGTTAAGAGCATTTGTTGGTCTTGCATAGGACCCAGCATCCAAATGGTGACTGTCTTGGGGTTTCATTGCTGTGAAGAGACACCATGACCAAGGTAACTTTATAAAGGAAAACATTTAATTGGGGCTGACTTACAGCTTCAGAGGTTCAGTCCATTATTGTCATGGTGGGAGGCATGGCGGCGTCCAGGCAGACATATTGCTGGAGGAGCTGAGAGTTCTACATCTTTTTTTTTTTTTTTTTTTCAGAGCTGGGGACCGAACCCAGGGCCTTGTGCTCGCTAGGCAAGCGCTCTTCCGCTGAGCTAAATCCCCAACCCCGAGAGTTCTACATCTTGATCCAAAGGCAGCCAGGAGAGGACTCGCCTGCCCTGGGTGGAGCTTGAGCACACCCCAAAGTCCACCCCTACAGTGACACATTTTGTACAACAAGGCTTCACGTAGTATAACAGGACATAACTCCTAATAGTGCCCCTTCCTGTTGGCCCAGCATTCAAACACATGAGTCTATGGGGGCCAAACCTATTCAAACCAGTACAGTGGCTGACAACCACCCATAACTCCAGTTCCAGGGGATCTGAAGCCCCCTTTTCACTTCCTCAGGTACCAGGCAGGCACATGATGCATATACACACAGTCAAAGCATTCATGCATATAAAAAATATAAAAAACTGCCACTTTACTAATGGTACACTCTAGGTGATTTCTTTTTTTTTTTTTTTTCTTTTTTTTTCCGGAGCTGGGGACCAACCCAGGGCCTTGTGCTTGCTAGGCAAGCGCTCTACCACTGAGCTAAATCCCCAACCCCTAATGGTACGCTCTAAATCAGTAGTTCTCAACCCATGGGTCACAACTCCTCAAATGACCCTTTCACAGGGGTCACCTATCAGATATTTACGTTATGATTCATAACAGAAGCAAAATTACAGTAACATAGCAACAAAAAAAATAGTTTTATGGTTGGGTCACCACAACACAGAGAATTGTATAAAAGGGTGGCAGTATAGGAAAGTTGAGAACCACTGCTCTAGATGGAAAGAAACTTTAATTTAGAGCCAAATGAATCCCTAACTTTATTTCAAATTAACTGTTAAGTGCCTGGTCCTGGGAGCTGGAGAGGTGACTCAGTGGATAAGAGCACTGGCTGCTCTTGCAGAGGACCCCAAGTTTGATTCCCAACCAGGTGGTGGCTCACAACTGTCAGTAATTTCAGTTACAGGGAACTGAACACCTTCTTCTGGACTCCATGATACCAGGCACACAAATGGTGCAAAGATTTGCATGTAGGCAAAACATCCATTCACATAAATATGTAAATAATAAAAATAAAAATCAGAGTTGGTAGGGTGACTCTACAGATAAGGAGGCTTGCTGCCAAGCCCAACCACCTGAGTTCAATCCCCAGAACCCACATGGTAGAAGAAGAGAACTGATTCCTGAAACCCAGAGCTCACGTTAGGGGAGGATATAAGAGGAAGCTAGCATGCTCAGTCTCTCTCTCCTCTCTCTTTCTCTCTTGCATACACACATACCAATGTAACAAAAAATAACTAAAAGCAAAAAAAAAAAAAAAAAAAACCTGCTGCAAACACGCATGCCATAATTTTAGAAAAAATAGAAAAAAAGGGAAAAACTACAGAAAGTTTCCTTTATTTCTTTACATTTTGAGGCAGTGTCTTGCTATTTGGCCTAGGCTAGCCTTGAACCCATGGTCCTACAACCACACTATCTTGGGATTACAGGTGTGTGCCTCCCGATGTAGACCAGACAGGCTGGCTTCAAACTCACAGAGCTCTGCCGGCATCTGCCTCCCTAGTGCTGGGGACACAGGCATGCACCACCATGCTCGGCTAAATACTAGCTCTTGGAATCCTATGAAGTAAGTGCAGGGTCACTCAGCACTCTCTCCACCAACACCCCAACCCTGCCTCCCCAGAATTTTTGCTGTGTAATCACATTTGCCTCAAACTCTGGTCAGAGCCCCACAGATGCTAGGATTATAGTCATGTGCCACAGCCTGACTCCTATTCTTCTTTCATTTGGCCAGGGAGGGGGAAGGGGAAAGGAGACGCCGAAAGATTGATAATTTCCCCATGCTCACCCAGCTGGTAAATGCAAAGCTGAGCTAGGACTGAGGGAGACTGAATAGGATCCTCCAATCTCTATAGCATTCACTTAAATAGAAAGGAACATCGAAGAGCTCAGAGTTGCACAGTGTGGAGGGGATCATGGGGGATCTTCAGAAACGGTTTCCATCTGACCCTGTTTAGTTCTGTATCAGCACTACTAGTCTCTTCAGTATTTTCAGGGTCTGTGCTCTGGGAAGCAGACAGGTATCAGAAGTCTAAGGCATGATTATGTGCTTTGGGGAACAAATATGTCTGACTTCTGCCTTCAGTACCTTCCAAGCAAAGATTAGGAAACATATCTGGGCTCAAAGCCTGTATCTACCACTTAGGTTCTGGGGCAAATTGTTTAATAAATCTTTGTATTTCAGCTTTCTCATGTGTGAGATGGAAACAAAAATATTTTTAGGATGATTGTGAGGTGTTAGTAAGTCCACAATACTCAAATGATACTTGGTACAGAGATTGCTCAGTTATTTATTATTTATTTTTGCTTAATGTTGGCACAATGTTACTGAGCACTATGTAAAGATTATCCTTGTATTATTCAAATGCTGATTTCTCTGCCGTCATATCTGTCTGCAATCCAGACATGGCACTGTAATGCTTGTTCCAAGTATCTCCTGTCTCAGTATAGTATAAACATTACTCTGCATTTATTCTCTGATTTGTCAATAAAAACTGGTCAGCCAATAACTGAGCAGGGGAGGGAGTAGGACTGGACTTCCAGCGAGGAGATGGGAGAGAAAGTAGAAGAGAATTCACCAACGCGGTAACATTTGAAGTTGTAACACTTGGAGCTGTAACACTTAGAGCTGTAACACTTAGGACTGGCTGCTGCCCCCGCTGCCTCCCTGTGTCAACAATGAAGGTGTCCTGCAGTAAAGGCTGTTGAGAAGAATCCAACCGTGTTGCGTCTTCCTTGCCGGCCGAGGTGGGCGCAACAAGGTTAGAGCTAGAGGAAGCAAAGAGGCAGGTCTCAGTCATATGTCCCATAATAAGAGATGTCTGGTCAGTTTTAGGGTTTTAGAACATACAAATGTTTTCTCTGTGTTCACATGATTAAAGTGTGCTAATATTTTGTCTTAATCCATCACAACCACAGAGTAACTTATCTGATGTAAGCATTCCATGTGATGAATTATTTTAAGCAGGCCACAAAGGTTAGATTGTGAGTTCTGAGCCAGCCAAGGCTATATAGTGAGTGAGACCTTGTCTTAAATAAGAACAACCCCACAAACGAACAATCCCCCCACAGCTGGAACAGAGGCTCGGAAGGAAAATGAGAGCACGCCCAAAGGCTCCTGATAGAGCATGTACAGTGCAAGATTTACATTCTGGTCTGGGGATGCTCTATGGAAAAAACACTTGCTGTGCAAGCATGAGGACCTGAGTTCAGATCCCTAGAACCCATACAAAGCTGAATGTGGTGTCTTCTGACTATAATCTCTGTGCTCCTATAGCTAGATAGGATATGGAGACAGGAGAGGCCCCAGCCAGCCTACTAGGAGCAAGTGGGGGCAGCAGTGTGTGTGTGTGTGTGTGTGTGTGTGTGTGTGTGTGTGTGTGTGGAGTTGGGGGGGCTAGGGACTGACATGAGATCAAACAGGCAGGATGGTGGTGGTGTGTGAATGGCAACCGAGGAATGACATCTGAGGTTGTTCCTTGGCCTACAGAAGGGAGAGGGGATGAGGAGGGGAGGGGGGGAAAAGAGGAAGAGGAGGAGGAGGGAGGGAAGGAGGAGGAGCAGAAGAAGGAGAAGAAGAAGCAGAAGAAGAGGCGGAGGAGGAGGAGGAGGAGGAGGAGGAGGAAGAAGAAGAAGAAGAAGAAGAAGAAGAAGAAGAAGAAGATGATGATGATGATGATCTGAGCTTGTTCCTTGTCCTATACACACATATAAAGGTGTGCTTTAACATAGGAGTTGGCCGATGATGATGATAATGGTGGTGGTGGTGATGATGATGAAGATGATTTTGCTTTTTGAGACAAGGTCTTGCTGTATAGACTGCATTACCTTTAAAGCTCAGGCTGCACTTTGATTTGAAATCCTTCTGCCTCAGCCTCCCAAGTGCTAGAATCACAGGCACGTGTGACCATACAGTCTTTTACAGAACATATTTGAATAGAAAGTAGAGAAAGAAAAGACAGTTATAACAAAAAAAAAGAAAAAAAAGAAAAGAAAAGACAGTTACTTTTGCCATGCCGTTCATGAAAAAAGGCAAGACAGTGCTTGGTAGTTACATCAGTAAACTCCCAGTGGTGTAGACAGCTATGCTTTCACTGATGTTCTCACTGTGTCAAGTACCAGTAGAGTTAGAGCAAGAGTTAGTCTCTTCCCCAACCCCGAGATAGGGTTTCTGTGTGTAGCCTTGGCTGTCTTGGAACCTCTCTGTAGACCAGGCTGGTCTTGAACTCACAGAGCTCCACTTGCCTAAGCCTCCTGAGCACTGGGATCAAAGGTGTGCGCCACCACCACAGCTGAGGAAGTATCCCTTAATTACAGCAGGGTACAGTTAAAGGGGGTTGAAGGTCTTATTTGGTGATGGCGCCCACACCGCCAAGGTTCTGAGAACTGGGCATAGACCTGGGGGATTTAGCAAAAGACACAGACTCGGGTCTAATAGAATGCCAAAGCTTTACTGAGGTTCACAGAATATACCCCAAGTTCACCGGGTGGGAAATTTCAGGATTTACGCCCTCAGAAGAAAAATAGGAACAAAAAACAGGAACTGATTTACGGAGGTTACTGCCCAGGTGCCAAACAAAAAGATCGGGATATTTGTTTGTTAGGAACAAAAGCTTCCACATGCATCAGCAAGGCTCAGCAGGGGGCAAACACTGAGGGGGCTCAGGAGGGTCCAATAATTTGGCTCTAGATTTAACAAAACCAACCACATGTATAGCTCTGGAGAGAGAAAGGGTGTCTGGAGAGCGTCTTGTACTCATTGTTGGTTGCCTTGTGCTCTAGGAGGAACAAAGAGAGTTGGAGTATGTTGCTAGATTGGAGAAGACGGAAGCCAATATTCCACAGCAACAATGGAGGATCAGGACTTTGTCTTTTAATATATAAAGTGTGATACTATATATAAAACAATAGTCACACATGTTTTCCCCTCACAGAATGCGTTACCCTTGCACTGACTCAGATCCTCTTCCCAGAAGACAGTTTCTTGCCAAGCTTTCATCTGGGCTTCCCTGGTGATGGTTTCAGTTCTTGGTAGAGGGTCTTAGAGTCCAGAAGGTTTCTGGTCTTTCTATTTGGTCACTATCAAAACAACAACAACAACAACGACAAACAAAACAAAACAAAACCCAAGATTCTTTGCCGCTAGGTCATTCCGAGGAGAGGAAAGACAAACTGACAACAGGGGCCAAGCATGTGGTTGAGGTTATCTTACAGGGAGCCCGGGAGGCTACCAGATGACTTCAACAGTAAGCGTGAGTGAGACCAACAGAAGAGCCACACACAACTGGGCTCTGCCCAAGTGGTTGAAACTCAGAACTGAGACCTGGACAAAGCTTACAGAGGTCAAGGAGAGGAACTTCCTGGTGATCCTAGTGACTGCCAGCCTCAAGGATGGATCTCGAGCCAGTTTGTGGATGGTGCAGGACAGTTTTAAATGAATCGTCTTAGAGATGAAATGAACTTCGCCTAAAAGTGCTTATTATCAGTGGAGGGGGTTCCGGTTTCTCTGTTTTAGTTGACAGAATGAAACTTAGAGGTAAGAAGTGACGAGGAAAGGGCAGGTTCAGTCTTGTTTGCATCCTCCCTGCCCTTACAGGTTTGGATTTTTGAAAATGTGTGTATACAGCGCTGGCTGGAAGCTCTGAACATGATTCCTTCTAGTGGTCGCAAACAGTGAAACTTTAACATTTGTCTACAAAATTTACAGCAACTTCTGTTCATTGCAGACATCTGTGTCAGCTGCCTGGTTTTGACCATTCGGTTAATTAAGAAAGACTTACCTTGTCTTCTGAGTTTATTAGAATCTCACAAATTCTTGCCCAGGGGAGTGGCGCTCCATTTAACCCCAGCCCTCAGGAGGTAGTGGCAGAGGCGAAGGATCTCTGTGAGTTCAAGGTCTGCCAGATCTACACAGTGAGAGTATGTCACAGAACAAACTCTTCTTTCTTGGAGAAACAGTAATGGTGGATGGAGCTGGTGCGGCTGGTGGCTAGGAGGACCTGAGGACCTAAGCACCTGAGGCCACAGAGGCCATGGTTATGGCCCCAAGCCAAGGCTGTGGGGTGGATGAAGGCAAAACTGCAGATAGGGAGTGGATCTCTCAGCTGGGCCACGTGGTCAAGGATCAAGTCTCTGGAGGATATTGGCCTGTACTTCCTGCCAGTCAAGGAATTTGATGTCATTGTTTTTTCCCCTGGAGCAACCCTAAAGGATGAGGTTCTAAAGATCTCACTAGTGCAGATGCAGGCTTAGACCAGGTTCAGGGCTTTCGTCCTCTAGGACTACCTCAGTCAGGTTGCTCCTGGTCTTAAGCACTGTGAGGAGGTAGCCTCTGCCATCCAAGGGGCTGTCATTTTGGCCTGGCTCTCCATTGTCCTTGTGGAGAGAGAGTCACTGGGGAAGCGATGTGCTTCCCCTCTCTGCCAGAGGCCCTGGTGTCTCTCTGACTCTGCCCACGGGGCTGCTGCTGAGACTGTTGACATCAGCAAGAGGTGGCATGCCGTTCTGGACAACTTTGCCACATGATGTCACATGGAAAACCTACAGCTACCCGATCTCATCCCCCACCTCAGGAAAGAGTCCATGCTCACCAAGTCTTCCTTTCACGGATTAACTTCCCATCTTAAGAGTCTCCCTTCAGAGGACCCAGGCTCCAGCAGGGTCCAGCCAAAACGGTTGCGAGCCACTATGTAGATGCTGGGAATTGAACTCAGAACCTCTAGAAAAGCAGTCAGTTCTCATAACCCCTGAACATCTCTCCAGCCTCCACATAAGATTTTTTTTTTATACCGGAAAATAAAACAAAAAACAAAAGCGAATTAGCTTTTCAAAAAAGAATCTAAGACTGATTGTTTTCATCATTCGCTTTGCCATCTCTGAAATCAGGATGTGTTTACGATCATCGTCAGCCAGGCAGCAGTTATATATTAAAGCAGAATTCAGACGTCCACCAACACGGTCATTAGTTGTTCAGATTTTCACCACTGCAGCTGAACCAAATGCATTATTGGTATCACATGTTGCGTTGGTCACTGCTCTGCTCGCCCTGCAAAACGGACACCAGGAGCTTAGTAGTGAATCCTAGAAACACGTGAGGAGACTTTTTAATAAATGCTGCACCACTGGGCCTGGGGATGTCACACAGTGGGCATGCTGCTTGTTTCGTGTGCATAAAGCCTTGGATTCCATCCCAGCACTGTATAAACAGGGTGTGCTTAGGGTTATCACTGCTGTGATAAAACACGGAGACCAAAGCAGCTTGGTAAATAAATGGTTTATTTCTCTTACTTTTCTGTATTATAATTCATCATCAAAGGAAGTTGGGACAGGAATTCTATCAGGGCTGGAACCTGGAGGCAGAAGCTGCTGCAGAGGCCATGGAGGGCGCTGCTCACTGGCTTGCTCCCCGTAGCTTGCACAGCCTGCTTTCTTACAGAACTCAGGACCTCTAACCCAGGGATGGCACCACTCACAATGGGCTGGGCCTCCCCATTGATTACTGACTTAGAATATACCTTACAGGGTTGGGGATTTAGCTCAGTGGTAGAGCGCTTGCCTAGGAAGCGCAAGGCCCTGGGTTCGATCCCCAGCTCCGAAAAAAAGAACCAAAAAAAAAAAAAAAAAAAAAAGAATATACCTTACAGCTGGAGCTCATGGGAGCATCTTCTCATTTGAGTTTTCCTCCTTTCAGATAACTCTTGCTTGTATCAAGTTGTTATAAGGCTAGCCAGCACAGAGTACGATGGAATATACCTGTTATTCTAACACTCAGAAGGCAGAGACAAGAGGATCAGATGTTCAAGGACATTCTCAGCACTTGAGGCCAGCCTGGGATACAGGAAACTGCCTTGAAAATAAAAGCCTTCATCATCAATACTCTTGATGGCAAAATGGATGGCATTGTATAAAAAAAAAAAAAAAACAAAAACAAAAAAAACAGCTTGTAAAGGAAAAGGTTTATTTTTAATTCAGCCTATGATCAGATGGACCCACGGATTTGAGGCCTCCAGTTGGGGTGTTGGGTGGCAATGGTGGGGAACATATGGTACAACAGACCATATTCTATTTCTCATAGTTAGGAAGCAGAAGAGCAAGAAGATAAGGCCATAGACCCATGGTCTCCATATAGGTATACCCTGATGACCTATGGACCTCCTCCAAGTCCCAGCCTGTCAAAGATTTCACCACCTCCCAGTAGAACCACACTGAGAACAAAGCCTCTGATACACAAGTCTTTGGGGGATGTTTAAGATCCAAACTGACAGAAAGCATTGTTTATTGTTTCATTGGGAGTGATTTTCTTTCATTGTCATTCATGAAAAACAGTGTATAACTTTTGACATAGGTTGATACTCAAGAACAAGATATCTGTTAATGAGCTAACCTGCACTCGGGTTTACTATGTGTTGGTCACACTCAGTATAGAGGGTTTGTATGGATTGTCTCAGTTTAAATGTCACTGGAATGCTAAGTATTTGTGGTAGTTCGAATATGCTTGGCCTATCGGAAGTGACATTATAAGGAGGTGTGGCCTTGTTGGAAGAAGTGTATCACTATGCACTCAGGCTTTGAGGCCTCCTGTGCTCAACCTCTGCCCAGTGTGGAAGAGAGACTCTTCCTAGCTGCCTTTGGATGAATATGCAGAACTCTCAGCTCCTCCAGCACTATGTCTGCATGCATGATGCCAAGCTTCCCACCATGATGATAATGGACTGAGCCTCTGAAACTGTAACCCAGCCCCAATTAAATGTTTGCCTTTGTAAGAGTTTGGTCATGGTGTCTCTTCACAGTAATAGAACCTAAGTATTTATTTTTAATTTTAAAAAATTTTCTATTTTTTTTATGTGTGTAAGTGTTTGAGTGCATGCATGTCTGTGTACCATGTGTGTGTCTGGTGTCCACAAGGCCAGAAAAGTCCATCAGATTTCCTGGAACTACAATTACAGTAGGTCTTGATCAACCCTGTAGGTGCTGAAATTGGACTTTGGTCTTCTGGAAGAGCAGCCAGTGCTCTAAACCAACGAACCATCTTTCCAGGCCCTTGAGGAAGTATTTTTATTAGCCAGTTAAGATTTTTTAAAAAAGATTTATTTTATTTTATATGTATGAATGTTTTTGCCTGCATGCGTGTTTGTATGTTACTCCATGCTGAGAATTTGGTCCTCTGAAGTATGCATGCTTAACCATTGAGCCATTTCATCAGTCCCCATTGATTGATTGATGATTGATTGATTGATTGATTGATAGTCTTCCAAAGCTTATATTTAATTGTGGAAGAAAGCAAAGCTGCTTTAGGTATATTTTTCATGTTTTAAAAGAAAGTATGGGAAACAGTTAAGGGGTTAACCCTCTGGTAAGCAGCCTGACTGGCACAGGTTCCTAGGAGTTTAAAACAAATTGCCCTTGTTTTCTGAATGAACTTACTTTTGGTTCTTTTTTTTTTTTTTTTTGGAGCTGGGGACCAAACCCAGGGCCTTGCGCTTCCTAGGCAAGCGCTCTACCACTGAGCTAAATCCCCAACCCCATGAACTTACTTTTAAAAGGAAGGCATTCTAATCTAGTAGGCAAAGGTAGAGTTAGGAGGAGGCAGTCAGGAAGGCACCTGGGACACCTTCCTGTCAGCCAGCACAGTGACTGCACTGATTCCCAACTGTGTCAATAGTGTGTGAAGGTTCTCTTTTCTCTGCCCTTGACAACATATCTTTCTTGGTGGCAGCCTTTCTGACCTGGGTAAGTGGGCATCTCAATTTATTTTTTTCCATCACACTTAAAGGTTTTATTTTTAAAAATCAAATACAAAGGTCACTAAATTGTGAGTGTATAATGTAATCTCTCATCTCAGAAACAATATAATGGTTTTGTTGTTGTTTTTTTGTTTGTTCGTTTGTTTTGAGATAGGCTCTGATATATATCTACCACTATCTCTCTCTCTCTCACTCTCTCTTTATGTAGAGTAAGGTTTCAACTCAGAGTGAGCCTCCTGCCCCTGCCTCTGCAATGCTGGGATTACAGATGTCTGCCACCATGCCTGACTGACATGTTTTAATAATTCAGAGGCCGACTGTCACCCACTTACATTCACTCCTGAGCATTTCATTTCATGGGAGCTATTGTGGCAAAATTGTTTTCTTGGTTTCTTTCCCTCATATAATCCATTGCTGGTGTGTATTGGGATGCTGCTGATTTTTGTATGTTGATTCTTTATCCTACTGGTTTGCTGAAAGTGTCTATCAGAATTTTTAAAGTTTGTAAGTATAGAACAACATAATCTACAAGCAGGAATAATTTGACTTTTTCCTTTTCTATTTGTATACCCTTGATTTCTTCATCTTACTTTATTCCTTAGGTTAACACTTTGGGTTTTTTTTTTTCTTTTCTTTTTTTTTTTCGAGCTGGGACTGAACCCAGGGCCTTGCACTTGCTAGGCAAGCGCTCTACCACTGAGCTAAATCCCCAACCCCTAACACTTTGGGTTTTTAAGCATTACACTGAACTGGCTCCTTTAACATAACATGTTTTTCAGCTTGTGATACATGTGAGAGGTTATTTCTCCACTGGTGAAATGAGCCAATTCAAACCAGATTAGATCACATATAGGCAGGTATATTGGAAGCTGCTCTTGGGCGAGTTCACTGGCCCCAAGGACGGAGGCCAGGGCAGTTGGCATGGGGGATGGGGAATGGGGGATGGAGGAGAGAAAGAGAGAAAGTGCAGAGAGAGAAAGGAAATAGAAGAAAAAAGCTGGAGAAACAAAATGTCTGGATTATATTTGGGAAGAGTTTCTAGGGGAAGGGCAGCCCAGGCCCTGGGCTGGAAAGTTTAGGGTTGGGGGCACGGTACACCAGATAGAGACTGAGAGATAATGGGGAGAACCTGAAGGCCAGGTCTGCTTTGATGTGTACAATATACATATCAGTCCCTTGTCCCCAGGGTCTGAAACCAAACATGTCATTTTATTCTGAATTTTTATTTTTCAATGTTTTGTCTCCCCTTATAGACTTTAAGGATACCTAACTGAAGAATCACACTTTTGATTCATTTTGTTTTTGCCTTTCACATGGGTCTATAACACCCTGGAATTGTGTCTGGTGGATAAGTATTCTGAAACATAACAGGATCCATGTTCAGATTTGGTTTTATGATCTTTCCCTAGGGGTGTGCCAGGCGTCATTCAGATTGGAGAACCAGAGGCTATAGTTAAATTTGATATTCTTGGTAGATGGCAACTTTAGGGGAGACTGAGCTGTCTTTCAGTCCCATTCTGCCCTTGATTGCCCAACAAGGGAGTGGCTTTTCCCCTCCCCCTCTGCTGTCAGAGGACAACCAGGTAGCCTAGGCTGAGCTCTCGGCCTCTTCTGCTTTGGACTTTAAACTCGACATACATTGCTCAGGTAGGGAGATGGTTGAGCTTTGCCAAATACTCCTTCTGAGGCTAGTAGTGCCCTACTGCAGTGGTAGAGCTGTTGGTTAGATTATCCTTGCTAAGGACAGTTGGGTGCTGTGGATTTAACTCACTGGTACATGAGTTTCCTAACATGCAAGAGGCCCTTGGTTAATCTCCAGCAGTGTATAGTGTACACAATTAAAATAAATTTTTAAAAGGAGAAACTATGGAGCTAAATTGAGGACATGAATAACAATGTATACATCTTTGTGAAAGGTCTACTGATCCAACTAGAGCCTCCTGGCTCTGCTACTGGGGGGCGCTCAGATAAGAGGAGTGCCAGCATCAATCCCCACCCCTATGAACTCTGAGTAATGATAGAGTGTGCCCTTTAAAGTGGAAAAATAAACGTCATTCCCTCCCCCTATCAAGTTGTGTCATGTTCATATTTAATTAGTGGGAACTAATTGTAGACAAGTCTCTGAGAACGTATCTTTAAGCAAACAAGAATTTCCCTAGATGTTGAATGATTGGTTTTGTCAACAGATTTTGTTGAGAGCACCTCATATGAGCCAGTCTGGGGCAGGTGTTGGGAGGCAGTGGGGAAGAGAACATGTAGTATTTAGTTCTTCTTAGGCATAGGAAAATACCTTCTTAAAAAGAAAAACAAAACAAATCCCATTCAGTTCCACAACTGTCTGAAATAACAGATTGGTACTAAGATTGGAAGGATAATGTGGTAGTTTAAATAGGTTTGGCCCCCACCCCCTAGATCCAAGTGTTTGAATGCTTGGCTATGGGGAGTGGTACTATTAGGAGGTGCGGACTTGTTGGAGGAGGTGTGTCTGTGTTGGTGGGCTTTGAGGTCTTTTATGCCCAGGCTGCACCCAGTATGGAAGAGAGTCTCCTCCCGGCTGCCTTTTGATCAAGGTGTAGAATTCTCAACTCCTCCTGTACCAAGTCTGCCTGGACATTGTCATGCTTCCTACTATGATGATAACGAACTAAATCTCTGAAACTGTAAAGCCAGCCCTAACTAAATGTTTGCCTTTGTCTTAGGGTTTTACTGCTGTGAGCAGACACCATGACCAAGGCAACTTGTACAGAGGACAACATTTAATTGGGGCTGACTTAGAGGTTCAGAGGTTCAGTCCATTTTCATCAAGGTGGGAGCATGGCAGCATCCAGGCAGGCATGGTGCAGGCAGAGCTGAGAGTTCTTCATCTTCACCTGAAGGCTGCTAGCAGAAGACTGGCTTCCAGGCAGCTAGGATGAGGGTTTTATAGCCCACACTCAGTGACACACCTACTCCAACAGGACCACACCTTCAAATAGTGCTACTCCCTGGGCTGAGCATATCACAGCCTTTATAACAGTCACCTTGGTTACCGTCTCTCTTCACAGCAATAAAACCCAAACTAAGACAGATATTTGTGTGTGTGTGTGTGTATGCGTGCGCGCGTGTTCATGTTATGTGTACATGCCTATGCCATGTGTGTGTGTATGTGTGTGTGAAGGTCAGAGGAGACAACCTTGGATGTTGATTCTCATCTCTCATTGGCCACTGTGTACCCAAGGCTACCTGGCTTGTGAACATTTGAGGATTCTCCTGTCTCTGCTTCCGATCGAGCTCCAGGAAGGCTGGGATTACAGATATGTGCTACATGAACAGTTTTACACTGTTTCTGGCAATGTAAACTTAGATTCTCACCTGCAGAGGTCCTCCCTCATCCACAAAGAATACCAGATAAGAAAGCAAAATACCTAGTTTCCGCTCTTGATTCTGTTACCTACTGTAATATTTATCTATTTAAATTAAAGCAATATTTATACCAGTAAAGACATGGGAAGCATAAACTGAGGTAAAAACATGCTAGCTCAGTGAGGTAACTTAATTTTTTTAACTATATACAAAATATCTATTTACAAGCCTGATTCTACACCTAAACTGCTAGCTCTTTAAAATCTCTATCTGTGTCTTACTATGGAGCTAGTCTACCTTTCTCTGAGCTCCTCCAAACCCAAGAATGCTCCTTAGCTCTCTTTCCTAGAATACTGCCTCACCTGTGTCCTGCCAGCTGCTTGTCTTGTTCCTGCAAGCCCAAAGAGAGAATCCCTATCTCTTACCAGAGTTCCTCCCATGAAGTCTCTTCCAAGCAAAGGAGATTGAGCCTATGGATGGTCCAGTTGCTATAAAAGGTGTCTCTAGCTCTCCCACACCCTTTGCAGGGTGAACCATGTCATCATCATGATGGGGATTCCAAGCCAAGTCAGTAGGGGCTAGACCATTTCTCCTTTACAGTGGTGCAGCTCAAGGCCATCTAGCTGGCTTTACCTCAGGTCATAGAGCAAAGACCACAAGACCTCTCCCAAGCAGCTTGCTTTAAAATAGGCAGGAACTTGCCATTCTTGGGCATTCTTATCTATGGGGGCTTTTAGAGGCACTCAAACTACACCTCTACATGATACATCTAATTGCATCTGACACACACAGCATCTATTTAAGCTTTTATATTTTGCTAACACTTAGGTTTTCTATGTGTACTAATCAAATATCCTGTGTTAGAAGCTGTCTTCCTGGCCCAGCCATCTCACTACTCTAAGACTTAATTTCCTTGATGAGAAAATAAAATGTCTATTTACAGTTTTATGGTGTTACAAGTGAGATAAGAAAATGATTTGAAAAATGTGTAGATTATACACATTAGTGATTAACTCCAAGTTACCAATAGTGCATTGATATCACATTAAGGAAGTAAAAACACTTTCCCTTGAATTCATTTAATCAAGGTCAGTCCAAATTACACTTCTCTCCTTCATGCTCCCTGTGCCTTCTGTCTTCCATGAGTCTGAATCAATGCCTGTATTTGTCCCCGTGTGTCTGTTCTCTCTCTCTCTCTCTCTCTCTCTCTCTCTCTCTCTCTCTCTCTCTCTCTCTCTGTCTCTGTTCTCTCTCTGACTGTCTGTATGATGTGTCTGTCCCAAACAAAGGGCTTTGCTTTGTGTGTACTGAATAGCACAGAAAACATCATACAGGAGAAAGAACAGGATACTTTACAGAAATCCTCAACAGAGTCTTACAAGGGATTCAGTCACTGGCTCCGAATGAACCCAATTGACCCAGACAACAAATACCTTTGTTTATCAACCGATATCCATAAATAGATTCTTTCAACTCTAACGGTAGATTTTAGGTAGTTGCTTTTAACTTCTGTATTTGTTGCTGTTGGGAAATGAAACATATGCATTACTCTGGGTCAGGGAATAGAAAGGTACATGACTTAAGATCACAACTGTGCTGTAGTTTAGGTTGTAAAAGTTGATTACATGGGAATCCAAAGCAAGAAAGTGGGTTGGCTTAGGGGCAGGTTAAACAACAGTTCGCATGTACAGTAGGTACAGTCTAAGTTATAAGTGACCTCAAGGTGTGTTATTAACTTTGGCTGTGAGATCCAGCAAAAAGTTCTACTCTCTTAGAATGTAAGAGACATTTTCAGGATATTGCAAATACAAAAAATTAAACAAATGAGGTCATTGTTATAGGTAAAGGAGCTCCATTCATGCTGGTACCTACCAGTTGTTTGCTTCTGACTCAGTCCCTGGACAATACATTGAGAGGACTGAAACAGGCTGAGGACAGGCTTCAAACTGGCAGTTCAGGAGACTAGGCCTAGATCTCTGTTTCCTAGAACCAGGAAAGTCCAGGCAAGTCAAGTTAGTAGAAAAAGCACAGGCTGAGGTCAGCCATCAGAAGCTGCCCTGTTACCTGGCCTAAGGCAAGGGCAATGAGTCAGCAACAGTTTCTAAGCTTCCCAGCAAAAGTTTCCAGGCTTCCCAGTATGGTTCTGGAATGTCCGTAGGGCCTTAGGCAATCCAAAAGAGCCCCAACAAATCAAGATAAAGATCACCTATCCCTCCTTGGAATTCCCCTAAAGTGCTGTAATTGGGCCTTCGAGCTCATCTGGGCATCTCCATCTTGATAAATAGTAGACCCCTGCATGCGGGACTTTTGCAGAATAAGAAGAACAGTATTGCTTGTGCATACTATTTGAGTCTAGGTTACCATTCTTCACTGAATTACAGACCATTACATTTAGGGGCTAGTCTGGAATTTGCTGGAGAACCCCCTGACCCAAACAGAGTGTTTTCCTAATTGGTAAGTTTGTGCACTGTGTTGTCTCTCCTCTTGTCTGTCTCTGTGTTTCTGGTTTCTGTTTCAGGAGTAATCTGGAGGCCTATTTTGTTACCCAACTGAGAATGCTCCCAACGCCCAACCCGAAGCAGAACTTGCTAGATCTCTTCTGATTTCTGAACCAGCTACAGTCTCCTAGATTCAGTCATGCTGACTCACCAGCCCACCTGGGATGACTGTTAGCAACTTGCTGGGGTCAACATACGATGACAGGGACTGCCAGCAGTAGGCCGGGATGGAGACATCTCAGAAGCCCGCAGGCAGCTCCTTGTAAAGTAGGGTGGCATCTGGGACCCTGAGAAGCAGGGGACACATCCCTCCAGGGGACCCACCATCTGAAATAAGAGGCTGCCTGCAGTAGGCCGGGATGGAGACATCTCAGTAGCCCTCAGCAGCTCTTTATAAAAACTGGTTGTTCCCATTTCTCCTAACCTTAGCCCTGGACAAAGGCTGTATAGATTTCATTTGTGCGTGACTACCTTTCAGTTGGCCTTGGTGTGCATAATTATTCTATCATATCTGACTTTCCTACTTCTTTCTCCTTCTGCTCTGATGAATTCTGTGAAACTAGATGTTCACTGATGTTATGATTCTTAAACAATTGGAAACTGAGGCATAGGGGCACAGCACAGCACAGCCCTAATGGCCTAGGTGCATGCTGTGTGTTCTCATCTTGGAAACAATGTAATAACTGCACAATAGTAGTTCCAGATTAATGCTTCACTTGCAAAACAACTTTAAAGAAATTATTAGAAAATGAAATAGAGCCAACATTGGGATATTAGAAAGGAAAAAGTATTGAAGTTAAGAAATAAGGGGGCTGGAGAGATGGCTCAGTGGTTAAGAGCACCCGACTGCTCTTCCAGAGATCATGAGTTCAGTTCCCAGCAACCACATGGTTGCTCACAACCATCTGTAAAGAGATCTGATGCCCTCTTCTGGTGTATCTGAAGACAGCTACAGTGTACTTATATATAATAAATGAATAAATCTTTAAAAAAAATTTCAAAAAAGAAAGAAAGAAGTTAAGAAATAAGTTTTACATAACATTGAGAGTGGTTCCTGGAAAAGGAAGTATAGAATATATGAAATTATATACTAGTAAAATTAAGTCAAAATGCTGGGACTCTTATGAGAGTCATTGTGTGCAAGGAACAGAAAGCTAGCTGAATTAATGAGGTAAGGGTTAACTTGATTCTTTCTGGCCACTGCCTGGCAGTTTTGCCTATGTCATTTATCATTAGAGCTTCACAGGAAAATGCAAGTAGCTGACCTTGGAACTTTGAGCTCTGAAGTATAAGTTAAAAGTTAAAGTTTAGATAATGATAAGTTTACAATTACTATTATTTTGGCTACAGACCTGGGAATAGGGGAAGCTTGAAACTTTGGGGAACAATTGTAATTCTTAGTTCTTTGTGAGATGTGGTTATTCTTTTGAATTTGATTTGGCAATGATTATACAATGTCTTTTTTTCTACCTGCTTTTGGATTACCAATAAAAGTCTGGGGCAAGAGAATGGCTAGAGAGAATGTGAAGAGTGAATGAGAGAGCGAGTCTGAGAACAAATGTGAGAGCGAGTGAGAGCATGTGAAGAGCGAATGAAGAGAGAATGTGAGGCGTGTATGGAGATTGTGTGTGAGTGAAAGGAGAGTGCATGTGGTGTGTGTGAAATATGTCTGAGGTGTGTATGAAGAGTGTGTGTGAGAATGAAAGGATAATGAACAGAGATGTGCATGAGTGGGAGTTCGTAGATTGGGGGTTGGGGATTTAGCTCAGTGGTAGAGCGCTTGCCTAGTGGGCGCAAGGCCCTGGGCTTGGTCCCCAGCCTGAAAAAAAAAAAAAAAAAAAAAAAGAAAAGAAAAGAAAAAAAAGCAGATTGTGCAAGAGAATGCAGTGTATGTGCAGCCTCAAGTTGAGAGAGAGAGAGAGAGAGAGTTAGTTTAAGCCTTGAAATTGCCTGTCAGTTTGTACTCAAAGAGTAATCTGTGTATATTTATTATGCACCTTCCAGATATCCCTCCTTCCAGTTGAGAACTCCCATCTTGTGTCGAGGTTGGACACTGGCAGCAACTGTTCCAGGTCTTCATCATGACAAAGGAGAGAAAGAAGATTGTGAGAACAACCTGGAAAATGGTTTTTGGAGTAAATCAGCTGCCTACCCATGTCCAGGCTGATATCAACACAGCCTTCTATTTGACTTGACCCAATTGGGATTTTAACACTGCTGAAGGTAGAGAGGTTCTGCGTCTACCACCAGATTCTGATAGGGGGCCTCCAAGAGGCTGCTGGTTGGCCAGGCTTGTCTAAGGTAAGCAAGGTAATGGAGGGAAAGAATGAGAGCCCCAGAGAATATCTAGAAAGAGTTTTTGAGGGGTTGGGGATTTGGCTCAGTGGTAGAGCGAAGGCACTGGGTTCAGTCCCCAGCTCTGAAAAAAAGAAAAAAAAAAAAAGAGTTTTTGAGGCCTATAAGACCTGCATTACTTTTGACCCAAAAGCCAGGAACACCAGTCAGCTGTGAACATGGCTTTTGTTAAGCAAGCTGCTACTGACATCCATTGGAAGCTACAATGCCTGGATGGCTTTGTGAGTAAGCAACTGACTGAGTGAGTAGCCATAACTGAGGTTTTCAACAACCAGGAGACCCCCGAGGATCAATCGACAGACAGGACTGGTAAAGTACTACTCAATGCCATGAGCTGAGGCAGTCCTGGTAAGGAGAGCTGAAAAACCTCGCTTTTAGAAGGGTCAAAGGAAAACTAGCCTCCACTAAAGGAAAAACCCATCCTCCATTAGAGAGGAACCAATGTGCCTATTGCAAGGAAAAGGCCTTTGGAGGAATGAGTGTGCTAAGATAAGTATTCTAAGAAAATAATCAAAGAGAGGGCCCAAAGTTTCTGGAATTAGAAGACCTAGATGTCTGAGGGAGTCAGGGCTCTCTCTCTCTCTCTCTCTCTCTCTCTCTCTCTCTCTCTCTCTCTGTCACACACACACACACCTGCCGCATGAGCCCTGGGTAACCCTAAAGTTGGAGGGCAAGCCTGTGGAGAGCTTTTGGGGCTGCTTCTAGAAACTTGGCAAGAATTTGACATTGGGCCAGGACAAGGAAGTAGGCTTCAGGCAAGAATTTGACATTGGGCTAGGACAGGGAAGTAGGCTCAGGTATCTTGGTCATCCTGATAAGCCCTAGAAACAGTGATCCTGGGGCTTTGTTTATTGCCTTGCTTGTTCTTGACTATTTGTGTTTAGTACCTGGCTTGTTCCTTGACCTAGAACTGACCTTATTATCTGCATGTAATTAAATGGTAAAGAGCAGACTGGGAAAAAGTAAACCCACTTCAGCCTCAGAACTGGCTGGGGTCATGCTACAGTGTTGTCTAATTGTCTTTTTCTTTTTAATCCTCAGTCCCCTCCTGGACAACCTGTTGACTGACTGAGCTGGCTTGGTCAGAAGCCCATAGACTTTCTGCTGGACATGGGGGTACAATATTCTGTTTTGAAACAATAGTTATGGGTGCAAGGGGCAACTGGCACTGAGTCCTATTCATGGACTTACACAAAGAAAGATGGACTTGGGAGTGTGACAGGTAACTTATTTATGGTCATCCCTGGATGCCCATACTCCATGCTTGGAAGAGATCTCTTCACCAAAATGGGAGGCCAAACCCATTTTGGTCCAGAGGGAGTAGAAGTACTAGATAAGAACGGCCCCATCCATGTTCTGACCTTGGCTCTAGAAAGAAGAATACTAATTGTTCCCTCAACCAGCCCCATCTCCAAGCTGTTACTTCAGAGATTTCTGGCAGAAGTCCCCAAGGTCTGGGCAGAAAAAATCCAGTGGGATTTGCCTATCATGAGGCCCTGGTTCTAGTCCAATTAAAGGCTGGAACTACCCCAGCCTGAATCAGGCAATACCTACAGAAGCCAGAACAGGGATCACCCCTCATATTAACCGGCTCTGGGAGACAGGGATTCTGGTTCCTTGCCAAAGCATAGAACAGTCCCCTCCTTCCAGTCAAGAAACCCCATTCCAATGACTATTAGCCTGTGCAGGTTACTTTAAGGGACATAAATAAGGCGGCAGAAGATTTTTTTATCTCTCAGTTCCAAATCCATACACCCTGCTGAGCAGCTTCCTTCCCCAGCACAGAAAGTATAGGTGCTTGACTTGGGGATGCCTTCTTTAGTCTACCCAAAAGCCAGCCTCTATTTGCCTTTGAATGGCAAGACTTGGAGAGAAGCTTCAAAGGACAACTGACCTGGACATGCCTGCCTCAAGGATTCAAGAACTTACCCACCATCTTTTACAAGGCACTATTTGAGAACTTGGAGGAATAATGGTTGGCCCACCCCCAAATAACTGTGCTCCAGTATGTAGATGACATCTTGATTGCTGCTCTTGACCTGGAGACATGACAGAGGCCACATGAGACCTGCTACAGGAGCTAAATCAACTTGGCTATGGAATGTCTTCTAAGAAGGCCTAACGTTGTCACCTATCTGGGGTATATACTCAAGGGGGGCCTGAAGTGGAAACTTAAGTGTTCTTTGGAAAGTCAGTTGTGTTGGAAGATATTTGGGGGGGGGGCAAACACATGAAGAAGTGTTTTCCTGAAGGAGACACAGGTGAAAGACTAAGGCAGACTTGTGAAGAAATGTTTCACTGAAGCAGACACAGGAGAGAGGATTTTCTGCTACAGGAAACACTGGTTTCGTGTTGCTTCCATGGAGTCAGGCTGATTGGCAGATGTCAGCTGAAACAGATGAACATGGTGAGGCAGGACATGTGCTGAGACAAGACCCATGGAGGACATGTGATAAATAGGACTCCATGGACAGTGATGGAGGAGGAGCTAGGCTTGTTTATAGGCTTAGCTGTGTAAGGTCTCCTGTCTTTGCCCATCTTTGTTTTGCTGAGAGACACACAGCCAAGAACTTTCCTTGGCATTCCTCTTGGTCACTCCTGTTGACTCCAGCCAAGGCTAAGGCTGGTCTCTGTTAGGTTGTGTCACCGCCATTGATTCATGTTTGTTAACTTGACTCTACTGAAATGGACTGTTGGTGTATCCGTAAAGTGTTTGTGAATAGATTGAGCTGCTCCTGCTAACCTGTGACCTAAACTACACATTTCCAGACAATACAGATGAGAGTTGCTTACAAAGAACCTTTCTAAACAGGTCCACTTTCCCCACATCTTTTCTTTTCTACTACACCTCTGGTGGGTGGTGGACTACAAGAGAGGTTAAAGCATTTAAAAACCATCATTAAAAATGATGTCGCTTAAAATGATTAAAGTTATTGCTGGATGCCTGGAAGGAAACCATCCTTAGAAACCCAGTTCCATCAACTGAAGGCAAGTATGGGAATTTCTGGGATCTGCCAGGTTTTGCAGTCTCTCAGTGCCAGGGTTCACTGAGGGAGTCAGTGAACCATATGAGGCCACCAGGGGCCAAGAAGAAAAAATAGAATGGACCCCTGAGATGGACATGGCTTTTAAGGTTCTCTGAAGAGCCTTATTGGAAGTGCCATCCGTGATTCTCCTAGACATTCGCAAACCTTTCCACCTGCATGTGGATGACAGAAAGGGCATAGCAAAGGGAGTGCTTACCCAAACTTTAGGACCATGGAAAAGACCTGTGACTTATTTATCCAAGAAGCTGGACCTGGTGGCCCAAGGATGGTTAGTCAGCTTACCTCTAGAACATGGCTGCCGCTGCCCTGCTAGTCAAGGACACTGACAAAAATAACCAAGGGGCAGGAATCTATCACCCCCTACACACACACCCATACTATCGAGGGGACCCTCAAGAATCCACCCAGCCAGTGGCTGTCCAACACCAGACTGTGCTCTTTCAGACTCTGCTTTTGAATCCCCCTTGCATAAGAGATAACCCATCATCTGCCCTAAACTCAGCCACCCTGCTACCTGACCCATCCATAGATGGGTCATGATTGCACTATAGTTCTGGAGGGCATGCCCAGAACATCAGGCTGGACTTGACTGACGTACCCTTGTCAGCTGTGGAATGTATGGATGGGAGCAGCTTCATCCAGAGTGGAGTGAGGTATGCAGAGGCCGTGGCAGTGGACTTGGACTGTTATCCGGGCAACTGTTTTTTGCTTCCAGGAACTTCAGTTCAGAAAGCTGAACTAAAGGCTCCAACCCAGGCTTTAAAGGCCTTGGCTAACATCTACACTGACAGCAGATATGCCTTTACTACAGCTCATGTACATGGGTTCATGTACCAAGAGAGGGGATTATTGACTGCTGAAGAAAAAGAACCATCAAAAATAAGGGAGAGGGGCGGGGGAAAAAAATAAGGGAGAAATACTTGCTTTACTGGAGGCATTATGGCTTCCTCTCAAAGGGCATCAGAAATAGCCCAAGGAAACAGGCTAGCTGATAAAGCTACGAGGATGCTCACCTAAGCGTCTACTGCCAACATCCTTGTAGCTTTGCCACCCCTTGCACTCCCAGTCATTGCAGTTCAGGATCTCTGTTTCCTAGAACTGGGCAAATCCAGGCAAGCCAATTACTGGAAAAACCACAGGCCAAGGGCAGCCAATCAGAAACTGCCCTGCCGTCAGAGCTACCCTTTACCTGGCTTAAGGCCAGGACACCAGTTCCCAGCTGCGCCCTCCCCTCAACCCCGCAAGCCCAGCAACAGTTCTGGAATGTCTCCAGAGCTCTAGCCAATCCAGAGGACCCCCACTCTCCTAGAGATGGAGCCAACCAAACAATATAAAGGAATTCCTTCTACCTCTCCCTGGAATTCCCCTAGTGTGTTTTAAGTTGGGCCTGTGAGCTCACTTGGGTGTCTCCATCTTAGTAAATAGTAGATGCCCCCCATATTGAACTTCTGCAGAATAAAAAGCTCTTCACTTTTGCATACTATTTGTGTCTGGGTTATCATTCTTAGGCGAATTATGGACCCTTACAAAATTCCCAGTAATCCTGACTCGGTGACCCCCCCAACCTAAAAATGCACTGCTGAGATTATCTGCTGTTATATTATGACTGCTTTCTTCTTCTTTTTTTCCTTTGCTCCTGTGACTTTCTTACACAGATACCAAAAGCCTGTTTTGAGTTGCCTTAGTCACTTACCTCGGCAGAACAGAACAGACTTTTTTCTTGCTTGCATAGATATTGAAGGTCTTTGTGTGGTTTTTTCCTTCTCCTTCATGCCAATCTCAAATTTGGCTCAGAGATAGTCCTGCTAACAGCTAATCAATAAACCTTTTAATTAAAATTGGATTCAGTCTATGGTCTTTTCCGGGGTGAGGGAGTCACTAATTCTATTAACTTCTACCATGTATTTCTATAGATCCTATGTTTTCTGTAGGTTGCATAAAATAAAATATTTTGATTATGAATTCTGTGATGGCTATTTTGGGCCTATTAATTTGACTATAACTGGAATTAACTAAAATTGAACTGATTTCAAGTGCAAAGATGCACCCTAAACTTAGATTTTTTTCAAATCCTATTTTTAATGATTCTTAAACACTTTAACTTTCCTTGTAGCCTACCACCCACCAGAGATAGTGGAAAAGAAAGGATACGGGGAAAATGGACCTGTTTAGAAAGGTTCTTTGGAGCAACTCCCATCTGTGTTGTCTGGAAATCAGCAGTTCAGTCCACAGGTCAGCAGCGGCAGCTTGATTCACTTGCTAACACTTCACAGATACATCAGCAGTCCAGTTCTGTACAGTCAGGACAGCAGGAGGCACGAGTCAGCAGCAGGGGCCAGGAGGGACTCCAGGAGAAGTCCTCAGCTGTGCCTCTTTCAGGGAAGTGAAGATCAGCAAAGAGTGGAGACCAACAAGCATTGCACAGCTTAGCTCTATGAGCAAGCCAAGCTCAGCCTCCGTCACTGTCCCTTGAGTCCTTTTATACCCTCCAAACACCACATGTGTTCCACAGTTCTTACCTCAGCATGTGCATCTGTCTCAGCTGACATCACTCTGCCGATCAGCCTGAGACCACAGAAGCGACAAGAAACTACAGCAGAACAACAGACTTTTTGGTGTGTTTCTCTTTATGGAGTCCTGACAAATGGAGCTCAACTACACAATGTAAGGCAGACCAATACATGCTTGTCCTTAGTGAACAATCCATCACGTGTCCTTTCATGTGTTTGCTTTAGCAGAAAATCCTCTCTCCTGGGTCTGTTCCAGTGAAACACTCCTTCACGAGTCTGCCTTAGTTTTTCACCTGTGTCCACATCAGGAAAACACTCCTTCATGTGTTTGCTCCGGCAAAACACCATCCAACACAACTGATTCTCTGAAAAACCCATAAGTTTCCACTTCATGTTGGAGTTTTGTTGTTGCTGGTGGTTAGGGTTTTGTTGTTGTTGGTTTTTGTTTTTGTTTGTTTGTTTGTTTGTTTAGACAAGATTTTTCTGTGTAACACTGGCTGTCCTGGAATTCACTCTGTAGACTAGGCTGGCCTCAAACTCAGTAGTGACCTGCCTGTCCTGGGATTAACATCAGGCTTAAGTCTAGACATTTTAAAATGGGAAGATAAAACTTAAATCTGGGCCATACCTTCTCTGGCAACCTGTAAAAGGACACGGAAGAAGAAAACACTTAACTTTTGCTTGCTTGCCCTTGTTCTTGCTATCAAGTTAATTCTTTCACTGATATTAGAACCTTCTTTTTCAGGATTCTGATGTATACTGAAGACCAGGAGAGACATCCGGCCTGTGCTTTCTACTGGGAGAGAGCCATGAACTAGTCAGACTATAACCTGTAAGCCACTCTAATAAATCCTGTTTTCCCGGGATAGTGGTGGAGCATGCCTTTAATTCCAGCACTTGCAGAGCAGAGGCAGGCAGATCTCTGTGTGTTTGAGTCTAGCCTGGTCTGGATAGCCAGGGCTGCACAGAGAAACCTTGTCTTAACAAACAAACAAACAAACAAAAACAAACAAATTCCTGTTTTTTGTACATAGATTTATTCTATTAGTTCTGCTTCTTTAGAGAATCCTGACTGATACAAGTCATTAACTTGCATCCATTAATTAACAGTGGGGTCCCAGATTTTACAGTTTTCTTAATATAATTGAATTTTATCTAACACCTGTTATTGCATTATAAACATTGCATAACCTTGAATTTCTGCAGTATTTTCAATACTGCATCACTTAATAATGTCTTGTGTTTTTGTTGTTTGCTTTTCTTGTTGGGCATGTTATCTTAGCCTCCTTGGAAAAGTCAAAAAGTGTGGGCCTGTTTGTGCTTGCCATGTGTTCTCTGAGGCACCAGCACGAAACTGGGCAGTTGGTACTCTGGAAACATTCAATCCAATGTTTGAATAGAGGGAGTTATTTGTATGAAAACTGAGAGTCTAAATCCTGTTTATCCTCAGCCAAATGAAGAGATGGTATAGTTAATGACTGCCATTTTTCTTCTTCTTCTTTCCTTCCCTCTCACTTTCTGTGGGATCCAAGAGAGCTGCTGACATGCTGTGGGTGGGAATGGATGGAGCCGACGGCGACTTGGGTTTCAAGGCCGCCTCAGTCTGTTCTGCTGAAAGACTGTCTATCCTGCTTCAGGATCCACTGAGCCAACTACAGAGGGGAGGGCAATGGAATGTGGTAATTCAAGTAGAAGTTTTTTAAAATAAAATTGATTTTTAAATTTTGCGTGTGTGCACGCGAGTACATGTGAGTGTAGGTGCCCTTGGAGTTTAGAGGCCTCAGATTCCCCTGGAGCTGGAGTTACAGTTGGTGGTAAGTCGCCTGTTGTGGGCGCTGGGAATTGAACTCAGGTCATCTGGAAGAGCAGTGTGTGTTCTCAACCACTAAACTACAGCTGCAGCCCTCATGAGTGTTATAAACGTACAAACTTATCCTCAGGATTCACTGAGTACAATAAAACCTGAGTCTGTTCTAAGAGTGTTGTCACAGCTGGCAGGTACGTCTCAGATCCCAAACCCCTCAAGAGGGGAGGACCAGGTTTCACTCCTGTGATGAAATCGCTACAGGAAAAACTAGAGCATAGTTACTGGACTGCAGGCCCAGGTCTTGTCCAGGGAATCTGACTTCACTTCTGATGTGTGTGTGTGTGTGTGTGTGTGTGTGTGTGTGTGTGTGTGCGCAGGTGTGCTAGGGGTTGAAGCTAAGGCCCTGACCCTGCTAGACAAGCATTCTCCCACTAAGTGAAAGCCCAGCCCCTTTACAAATTTTCTTTGTGACTAAGTCCCTCAGCTTGGCCTTAAGATTGTGACCTTCATAGTTCTTAAACATGTGACCTTCGGTCTTGGCTCTCTGAGGTCTATGCAGTCATTCTCAGCCTGGCTTTGCTACTAGCTTCTCTATCTCCAACCACACGGCCCCCAGTTTCAGTAACTGCCACTGCCGCCCTCAGGACAGATTCCTGCAGCTTTAGTCCGTAGTCCTTTGCCCGGTGTCTGCAAACCTGAGAGATATGGCCCGAGCATCAGGCTTTGCCCTAGGAACAGGAACAGTGTGGCTGAGGATATGTATGGATAGTTGGTTGGGTCCTTGTCTGGCAAGTCTGAGATCCTGAATTCAATACCAAACCAAACCAAACCAAACCAGAAAACATGCTGGTGTATACTTGTAACCTCAACTCTTGGGTCATCATGAGCTACGAAGCAAATCTGAGGTCAACTTGGGGTATGCAAGAGCCTGTCTCAATTTCAGACAAATAAACAGACAAGAACGGAAGTAAAAAACTCCAACATTACCTCCCAGTTCTTCCCAGTTGTCTTCCTAACTCTTGTTCTTAGAGAGCATGTGATCACAGTCACAAGCGGCTGTTTTTCTTGCTAGCTTGACTTTGCTAGCCTTATTCTCTTGCTGAGGGAGGTGGCCCTTTGCTAACAGACTCTGATTCTGTTCAGCTGTGATTTTTATCTTGGGTTCTGGAAAGGCATGCCTTCCACTCTGATACACTTCACTTGAGCAACTAACATCATATATTATATTTTATAATATGGTCTAATTACATGCTAAGTAAATTGCAACGATGAGTGGATTTGTTAGTTCTCTGTTGCTGGTATAGTGGTGTTTCAATTTGATTGGCGACTCGTGGTTTCACCACATCTGTTAAAAGGTAAAAACAGGAATCTTTGTGAAGACCCTGTCTGGAAGACCATCGTCACTTTGGGGGCAGTCCTTTGACACTATCACTATGTGATGGCTGACTGGCAGCTCTGAAAAGCCATCTTGTACCTGGGTCGAGCTCCGCGCTCACTGCAGCCACCTTCACTGCCCACCACCTCCTCCAACGTGGACTCCAGCAGCTTTCTCGCCAGAGTCCTCGAACTCGACTAATTCCTTACTCACAGCATTGAACCACTGGAACCCACCATGTCACACGCGGCAGTGGACACCAGCTCCGAGATCACCACCAAGGACTTGAAGGAGATGAAGGAAGTTGTGGAGGAGGCAGAGAGTGGAAGAGATGCGCCTGCCCATGGGAACGCTGTAAGGAAGAGGATGGGGATGAAGATGAGGAAGCTGAGGCTCTTCCGGGCAAGCCGGGTAGCTAAGGATGATGAGAACGATGATGTTGACACCGCCAAGAGGCAGAAGACTGATAAGGATGACCAGACAGCAAAAAGGAAAAGTTAACCTTACACACCTTGAACCATTCACCCTCCACTTCCTGTCTCAGAATTTAAACCTGGTCACCTTCCAGTAGAGAAGCAGGCCCCGCCCACCCACTGCGGGCAGTGACATGTGCTGTGCTCTCCACCACTCCACCAAAACCACAACATGAATTGGCAACATGGGAGGAGAAAAGAACCAGAACTTCCCAGGCCCTGCTATTTTTCTTAAAAATATTTTAAAAAGAAAACTTGTTTATATTTTTATCTACATTTTATATTTTTCTACATATTGTTAGGAATCAGCCATTTTAATAATAACAGGTGACTGACCCAGCCTTCAGAGCGTTTTCCGTCCTACCTCAGACTGTATTTGTGGTGAGACCATGCTCATTATAATCTCAAAGGAGAAAAAAAAAAACCTTGTTTAAAAAAAAAAAAAATGGGCTGGGGAGATGGCTCAGTGGTAGAGACTGCTTTCCAGGGTTCTGAGTTCCTGGGTTGGGTCCCCAGCTCCTGAAAAAAAGAACCAAAAAAAAAAAAAAAAAAAAAAAGAAAAGGCCCTGCAGAGATGGCTCCCAGCTCGAAAAAAAAAAAAAAAATCCCAGAGGTCCTGAGTTCAATTCCAGCAACCACATGGTGGCTCACAAACCATTGTAATGGATCCGATGCCCTTCTTCTGGTGTGTCTGAAGACAGCTACAGTGTATTATATATATAAATGAATAAATCTTTTTAAAAAGAAACAAACAAAACAATCAATTCCAAACAATTCTGTATGTATCTAGTAACATTTAGTTGGTTTGGTTTTTTTTTTTTTTTTTGGAGCTGGGGACGAACCCAGGGCCTTGTGGTTGCTAGTACCTGAGCTATACTATAAATAGTTGGTTTTTATGAGACCGTTAAAAAGGTCAAAGATAAAAAGATATTTTTCCTTTTTTTTTTTTTTTTGTTTATAAAGTTGTTTGTTTTGGCCTATTTGATGTATGTGTGAAACAATGTTCAACAATAAACCAGAATGTTATTTTGCTGAATTGTTCTTTTTTTTTTTTTGGTTCTTTTTTTTTTGAAATTGAATTGTTCTTTTTTTTAAAAAAAAAAAAAAAAAAAAAAGAATGCGATGTTTAGTTGAGTGGCATATATGAAAGTAACTTTCATTGGCTTGTTGTAATTGTCATCTTAAAGGATCCCTGCCTCTGTCTGCTAACCTAGGCCTAGTCCTGGAAACTTCTAGTTTCTATACAATCTAATGGAGGCCTACAATGTTTCCAGCCTCTGAGACTTACTGCTGAGTAAGCTCACCCTCTCTGGTTCCTTCTGAGCTCTGCTGGCTGGTTCAACTCAGTTGTTCTGGCTCAAACTTGTCTCCTAGCTGACTGATTCAATCTGGCTTTTCTCTCTGCCTCTGAATTGCCCGACTTATCCTCAAACTAACTCTAGCATTTTTTTCTTCTTCTTCTAATCTTCGGGCTCCTTTTCACTTTCTTGCTCTTTCTGTCTTTACCTGTGTCTAGGTTGTTCTCTCTTCAGTCTGTCTCGGTAAAACTTTCCTTCTCCCTCTCTGGGCTGCTCCCTCTCAATTCTGCTCTACTGTTCTCCATGAACTCTACTGTTTTCCTGTACTGAACTCTCTTCTGTACTGTCTGTCTCCCTCAGTAGCTCCCCTTTTCTCTCTTTTCTTGTGAGAGTTCCATTCTGTCAACTCTTTCTCTGCCACTCGGTTAGACGTCTCTTTCAAACTCAGTGCTTCTTGCTACAAGCTAACTTTACCTTCACTGTATGGGGTTAAAGGTGAGTACCAGGGGTGTGTCTTCCACACAGAAGCATTAAAGGTCATGGCTAAAGCTGAGCCACACCCTGACTAGAAACAGGTTCAAGTATCCTGTAACAGGCTTGTACCTTCGATTGCAGATCTCAGGGGCTATGAGTTCTAGGACAGTCAGTGCTATGTACGGAGATTCCGTCTTTAAAAAACGTGGAGACTGAGACCCAAGACCCATGGGAAGGAAAGCCCTCCCTTAGACCAGCAAAGGTTCATCTCTACAGGCAAGCAGCCAGAAGATGGCCATGCTCTTCCTGATTACAATATCTAGAGAGTCAACTCTGTAACTCATCCTCCACTTGAGGGGTGGCTATTGTTTCTTCAGTTTGCACTCCTTGTAGCCATCTATGGTTTTACTCTGCACTACAGCCATTTGCCCCGACTTAAGTTTAGAAATTGTAAATTTTGGTATTAGCTGAACCTCTGTTTAAACAAAAGTTTTGTTGCAAAGTGAACACACATACACAAAGATAATTTTATCAGTGCATTTACTTAGCTGCATATATATAAAACATTTAACATTTATAGTTGTACTGACTGGTTTTGTGTGTCAACTTGACCCAAGCTGGAGTTATCCTAGAGAAAGGAGCCTCCCTTTAGGAAATGCCTCCATGAGATCCAGCTGTAAGGCATTTTCTCAATTAGTGATCAAGTGTGGGAAGGCCCATTGTGGGTGTCTGGGCTGGTGGTCCTGGTTCTATAAGAAAGCAAGCTGAGCAAGCCAGAGGAAGCAAGCCAGTAAGTAACATCCCTCCATGGCCTCTGCATCAGCTCCTGCTTGAGTTTCAGTCCTGACTTTTTCTGGTGGTGAACAGCAATGTGGAAGTGTAAGTTGAATAAACCCTTTCCTCCCCAACTTGCTTCTTTGTCATTATGCTTGTGCAGGAATAGAAACCCTGACTAAGACAATAGTCAGCAGTTTAAAACCCTGATTGATACCTATATTCTTTCTTATGTAGCAAACCTTCAGTAACTATTTGGTGGCTTGCTGTTACACCCTGGTTAGTACACCCTAATTCAGATTAACTGCATTGCAGGTCCTCACGGTCATATATGGCTAGCAGCATTAGAGAGGGCAGAGCATTTGCATCCAGATTATTCCATTTTGTGCTCTGGTTACATGAATTGTTTCCCCCTTAGGGGGCCTGTTTGATCCCCTTTCCGTCTCCTCTCCCCCTTCCCTTCTCCTGTGGTGTGGAGAATCAAACCATCCTCATATAGGGTGTCAAACCCTTCCATGTGCTGGCATTCTACCATGGAACTCTTTTGTTTTGACCGTGATTCTTTTCCTCTATACATTCTGAATACAAGACCTTTCTTGTTATATATATATTTCAAGGATCTTACTCCACTCTTGTCTTTTGTTGTTGCTGTTAAAACTGTCTTTCCCAGGCTGTGTTTGATCTCCAGATCCTCCTGTTTTATTTCTCTTTTTTTGAGGTGTGTGTGTGTGTGTGTGTGTGTGTGTGTGTGTGTGTGTGTGTGTGAGAGAGAGAGAGAGAGAGAGAGAGAGAGAGAGAGAGAGAGAGAGAGCGCTTTATGAGCTATAAGTGTTTTGCTGCATATACCAACTGTATTCCTGCTGAGGCCAGAGGAAGACTTTCAGATATCTGGAACTGGGGTGACAGATGGTTGTGAGCCACCCTGTGGATTCTGGGAACTGAACCTGAGTGCTCTCTAAGAACAAGAAGTGCTTTTAACCTCATCTTTTTAGTCCAACATGACTTTTTAATGTGTCATTTTTGTGTGTGCTGGACATTTACTCGGGGCTGTATGCATGCCAGGCAAGTGTTCTACCACTAAGCTGCAGGCCAAGCTCAAAGTCCTTGATTTTTTAAAAAAAATGTATTAACTTTGTTGAACTCTTATTAATTGTAATAATTTGTCTACAAGTTGTTTTGTATTTGTCGTGTGTATGCATAATTGCACCATCTTGGACAATATCTTAAAAACACTTTATTTGTATTCATGACATTGTGTGTAAATGTGCTGAGGTCTGCAGAGACCAGAAGCCGGTGGGCTCCAAGTGGAGCTAGAGTTCCAAAAGATTATGAACCTCTGGATGTAGGAGCTGGGAATCGAACTCTGGCCATCAAGTCTCTCAGCAAAGTGTCTGAACTGTTGAGATAGATCTCCAGTCCCCAGAAAAGGATAGTTTGTTTCTATTAATCTTTAGTTCTTTTGTTTTTCTTATCCTATTGCCCTGGGTGAGGACCTTCAGGAGCACAATGGACTCAACACTAGGATGCCCTCTAGTGTTAGACAACAGCATTAGAGGTTGCTTTTCTAGTGGAAGATCGGTAGTAAGATGCCTCACCGCTAGCGGAGAATTGGGTGCAGCGTTTTCTCTAGTAGCACTGCAGCTGCTGCGCCTCTTAGTTGCTAAGCAACCGCGTCGCCCTGAGCCGGGGGCCAAGAGCACGTGCCGTCTTTCCGCAAAGCGGGACTACATCCCCCACAATGCCGCGCGCTGCGGGCCCTGGCCGGAGAGTGGGGGGAAGGGCGGCCGGGAGGCGGAGCGGAAACGGGGAGTAGAGTCCCCGGGTGCTGAGCGCTCCGGGTCCTACCTCCGTTCTGGCCCGGAGGCTGTTGCGGCGCCGCGGACGCCCGCTGCGGGCTGTGGCTGTAGCTCCGGTTTGTGAGCCTCGTGGCAGCGGCCCGCGTGATTGACGGGAAACCAGCAGGCCAGGTAAGACGGAGGAGATTGGGGAGGCGGGAGGCGGGAGGCGGGAGGCGGGAGGCGGTGTCCCTGCGGCCCCGGCTTTGCTACTTTGACAGCCTCGACCGCCCGGCCAGGATCCGCCGTGCTCTGTGGGGATGGGCAGTCGCCGCGGCCGCGCTCATTTGTGCCCCGCTCTTGACAGCTCAAGTCTCTCATTAGGAGAAGGACGAGAAATGCCTTTTAAACCTGCCAAACTCTTCTCCTGGGAGGCTAGTGAGGAGAACTTTATCTGCTGTAGGTGCAGGCGGTGGCAATTGAATGGCAAGGCAGCCAGGATTCGAACCCTGACGTCCCGCTGCCTGCCGCTTCATTCAGACTAATCATTGGCTCCAAGCCCATTTGTTTCATCCAGCAGATGGAGATCACACATAGTTTTAAGTTGTTAGATTTATGAATAATAAACTATTACACCTTGAGTTCTTCATTTGATGAAAAGATGTTTTAAGTATGATTTGAAGTGTGTGGACTTCTGTTTAATCATTAGCACTCTAGGTTGTGTGTTCACTTTATATTTTACTCCTTACATGCAAAGAATTCCTTAAGATATGCTGGCTTCTTAATTTCCGCCCCTTTAAGATGGCTGAGAATGTTCTAAGGAAATTGATGACTCTGCTTTCTTGGGGATCAGCTCCGGAGATGCTGTACAAGGACTCACCTCCCCCACCTCCCTAGCCTGGTCCCATAGGAAACCCTTAAAAGGAGATTAAGGGCTTTGTCCGTCAGATCCAGGTCCTTTGCAGCTTTCCCCTATGTCAACTTTCTGTACTGTTTCTCAGTTTCTCAGTTTCTCTCTCTCCCTAACCCTTCCTCCTTCCCCTTCCTCTCCCCCTCCCCTCATTCCCCCTCCCTCCCCCTCTTCCTCCTCTTCCTCCTCTTCCTCCTCTCTCTCCTCTCTCCCTCCCTCCCTCTCTCTGTGTAGAGTTTCTCTGTGTATCTCTGGTTGTCCGGGAACTCACTCAGTAGACCAGGCTGGCCTTAAACTTAGAGATCTTCCTGCCTCTGCCTCCCTAGTATTGGGATTAAAGGCATGAGCCACCATCATCCTGAACTCACTTAGGATTTCTGTTCCCAAGCTGTAGTTTTTGTCTGGAGACGCATTGAGTGAATGCAGTCAATCTGATCACGAACGACTCCAACATGTCCAGGTTCCATCAGTTGTTTTTACCCTTGCTCTCTCAATGTTACTGACATTGGGTTTTCAAGGAAATCTTTATAAATCTTTAACTGAATTTCCTTTTCATTTAAGGTGTCTGCCCTGTATATACTATTTTGAGTTGAGACACAATTGTGCAATATGTGAAATAATTGAGTAACTATTGTTTTGAAACGGGACAGTGGAGCTGGTAGGCCTGATGATTTATTTGTGATAAGACCTCTAGGGAAAGGGGAGCCTTCTAATGCATTGTCGCTAGAACAGGCACAGTTAATAACTGGGAGTTATGGAAAAGGCCATGTGCATGTAAACATTTCTGACTGTACAAACCGTAACACTCATTCTGAGGAGAATGTTTCTCCTGGCGTTACTGAGTGCAGTAGAGGAGAAGGTTCTCGTCCTGTTCTGCCACCATCCGCATGACCTTAGCTTTGCTTTCTCTGCAGTTTTCCTTTCTCCGTGTCTACAGTAGTGAACAGATTGATTCCAGGGACCCCTTTATCTCAGACTTTCAATGCTAAGGATCTTGAAACATCCATTTTCATAAAGGGAAAAAATATGAATTCCCTTACTCGTTTATTTGTGTCCTTGTTCCCTGCCCTCTGGGTTTCTCAGTTCACGCCATCCATCCTGATAAAAAGGGATTCTCGTGAAAGAGCTAGGAAGCTGCAGAGATCAGGATCCCTGTCAACCAGCACCCACTCTCCTGGCCTGCATGTCTCTGCTGTGTCTCTTCTCCCTTCCCTCCTGGGGGTCCTGAGTACCTCACCTGCTCACTTATAGCTGGGGTCTCACTTCTCTAACCCATTTTCATTTTTCCTCTTCATGAATTCATCTGCTTCAGCAGTTGTTTTCTCTCTGGCCTCTTTATGTAGAAGGCCCCTGGCAAGGGTGCCCCATGCTGTGGAGAGGGGTGTAGTTAGGAATTGCTAAGGCTCTGAGCAGCTCAGTCTGTGACTGAAATATCTGATGCTGCATAATATGTTTTAGATTAAACACTCACTATGGCACAGTGATGAAGCACTTTCCTTTTGATATAGTGCTTCCTGTTTTTAATCATAGCCTCACTTTACCCCCACCCTATCTCACCATAGCTCTTGCTGGACTGGACCTTGCTACATAGATCAAACTGCTCTCCAACTCGCAGAGCTCTCACTGCTTCTGCCTCCCTCTTGCTGGAATTAACTGTGCGGCACCAGGCAAGAGTGCTTTAGGGTACTTTATTCACGCTTTTAAAATGATCTATTTTTATAATTTTTACTGCCGCTGCTTCTCTCTTCCCCAAGATGCCATCTGAAAATGTTAAGATATCTGTGTGTCACCTTATCAGGAACTCTCGTAGCTTTCTTCAAGGCAGTAGATTTTATTTTATTTTATCTTTAGTTCTTGGCAGTGGGGATTGAACTCAGTAGCTATATAGCCCCAGGCCTAAGCATCTTCAAGTTTAGACCTAATTATAGAGTTGGTAGCTGTTGCCTATGTTAATTCTTTTCCACCACATATTTGCTTCGGGCGGTATTATGTAGAGAAAATATTTTAGGAATGGACATTTACCCCAGGAATTCCATTCCAGGGCTAAGTCTGGTTTTAGTTCTGCATCTGGATCGGAGAGAGCTATGTGTACTTCTGAGTGCTGGTGGGCACAGCATATCTTTTTTGTTCTCTGCCTCTCTGGCTGTGAAGTCCTTCTGACTGACAGATGGGTGTGATTCTTATAGCACCTTAGGCAGAGTGAGGGCAGCTGTGCTTGCCTCTGTTAGCTATTACTCACAACAGCACAGAAAGTAGCACTGAATCAAGGCGAAATGGGATTTGAATGAGAGATTTTAAGGTAGGATTAGCCATCTGTTAATGTTTTTAACATTACAGTTGCTATTAGAGTGCTTGCGTAAAAATTATACGGAAATACTCCACGACAGGCAGTTTAAAAGGCACTTATTTTTAAAAAATACTTTTTAAAACTGAAACTCAGCAAGAAATCTTTTATCTGTAGATTTCGTGGACATGCATGCATGCATGCCTGTATGTAAAAATAAATATACCAAGAAACATTTTGCAAAATAAAATCTGTACTGTGTACATTTTTCTCTGATTTCTGTTTTGTTTTTTAAAGCATTGCTAATTGCAAGTTACCTGTTTTGTTCCCTGCTTTTGGAAAGCAGTGGGGTCCTGAGCTGAGAGTGTGGATATCGTTGGATGGTCCTGAGCTGAGAGTGTGGATATTGTTAGATGGTCCTGACTCCCTCTGTGCTCTCCTTTTCTCTAATTCTGGTTTGAGTATTTCATGGTTATTTGTCTTTCTTGTGTTCTAATAAAGCTGGCTTAACAGGTTTATCTTCTGCTTTGGGGCTAGGGAGAAACCACTAGAATGTTGCTTAACTACTTGGCTATTTGCATGGTGTACTGCTTGGCGAGATGTGTAAGAGAGCTTTGAACAGTGCTGTCTTTTAAAGGGGCAGTTCTCAACCTGGGGGTTGTGACCCCCACAAGGGTAGCATATCAGATATTTACATTATGACTAATAACAGTAGCACAATTACAGTTACAAAGTAACAGTAAAATAATGTATGGTTGGGGGGTCACGGCAACATGAGAGCTATATTAAAGGGTTACAGCCTTAGGGAGGTTGAGAATCGCCACTTTTTTTTCTTGTTTGTTTTTGTTGTCAAACTCAGATCTTGTTTATGCCTCCTGAGTACTGGACTGTGCCATGCACTACTACCCCTGCTTCCTGTAAAGATTTTATAAATTGGAGTGGCGATAATAAACCCTGTAACAAATAGAGAAATTTAGAAAAAAACTTCTGTCAGTCTTTGCTGCCTGATGTCTGTACTCCTTTGGAAACGGTTTTTTTAGAGTTTGACACATTGTGCTTAAAATACCTAGTAACAGTTTTCTGTTAACATTCTTGGTACTGTTCCCTAGACTTTGTTCTGCACCCATTTCCTATTATCCTCTTCCTGTTAGAAAATACAAATTGTGTGTTGTGTTTGTAAAGATCATCACATCAGGTCATTATTGATCCTGTATGTTACCAGATAGCCTGACAAGCGCCTAAGAAATGGGACATCCGGGCTTTCTTTGCCTGGGGTTTCCTATGAGGGGAAAATGTCTTTTTCTATCAGAGGTAGACAGCCTGGTTAGGGCCAAAATTCTGCAAATCTCCCACACCTCTAATCTCTCCCACCTTGTAAAATATTTATGCAAACAGTTTACTTCCCCATATTTGTTTGTACAAAGGCAGCCTCTCCCCAATCCCCCAGAACTTGACAGCCTGGGGTAACAGATTCCTTCCCTCTTTCCTTCATTCTCTTTGCATGATTCTTTTAAAACTAGTCAGTTGGGAAAGACTGTGAGATTGGACCCCAGCCAATGTGGAAAAGATACAGGCACCACCTGTGTCGGAATAAAAACCCTGAGCTTGCCAGCCTGGTTTGGGTTCTTACTGAATTGGTTTCTGCAAGAAGGAATTGCTTTGCAAGCTGTGTTCTTTGTTCCTGTGTTTACTTGTGGGATACAGATATATTCTTGTGTTTTTACTTTGGTTTGTCCAGACAAGGCCTTACAAGGGCTTGTGAGTCCTCTCCTGCTTATATGCTTGCATAGTTTCTACTATCCCACTTTACCATCCCTCCTCCCCTGTCTAGAAGCCACCGGATCTGAGGATGAAACGCATGTGTGCACACGCTTGAGCCCCCTCCCCCCAAACACATACACACACTCCCCCCCCTCTTTCTCTCTCTCTAACTTATCTTTAATACGCTTTTCTAAGCCTTCCTTGGCTAGTGCACCCTTCTTTTCACTCCCAGCTCAGCACCCTAAATCTTCCCTCAGCTTAGTTTCTAATCTCCTGCCTGCCACCCCAGGCCAGTCAGGGAAGCGGCCAATGGCTACTTCACCTAAGATCTCACATGGCTGGTGGCTCTTTCTCCCTCTGAAGAATGGTGAGTTCTTTTCTCCTCTCCTGCATCTGCTAGCCTGACTGTGGGAAAACTGGAAGTCCGGCTTCTTCTGCCCAACCATTGGCATCTTTTTTTTTTTTTTAAAGATTTATTTATGTATGTGTGTACACTGTCACTGTCTTCAGACACACCAGAAGAGGGCATCAGATCCCATTACAGATGGTGATGGCTGTAAGCCACCATGTGGTTGCTGGGAATTGAACTTAGGACCTCTGGAAGAGCAGTTAGTGCTCTTAACCACTGAGCCATCTCTCTAGCCTCTTCCCCCCCATAACATCTTTATTGATTGATCAAGGATCAATTGGGGAACAGGACCTTCAGCGTTCATTCCCCATCAGAACCACCCCCTACATTTGTTTGCTTTTTAAAAAAAAGATTTATTTTGCACTCGTGTGTGTGTGTGTGTGTGTGTGTGTGTGTGTGTGTGTGTGTTAGTGTCAGTGCCCCGGTCTATTTGCCCATGTTCATGGTAGCCAGAAGAGGGCTTCAAATTTCCTATAGCTGGAATTACAGGCAGTGAGCCATCCCAACATGGATGATGGGACTTGAATTCCTTTTCTTTGAAAAAAGCAGCAAGTGCTCTTAACCATTGAGGCATCTTTCTAGCTCTGCTGTATGCTAGTACCAAGAGTAAGGAAAAGCAGTTTCCTTCAAGATACTGGTCAGAAACAAATGTTAATAGTTTTAGTTGGTTGGAAATTGGGACTAGATTTTGTAGTTGGTAGACCAGTTGCTAACCCCTCTGAGGGATTACCTTAGCCCATACCTCATGCAGACTTCATCAGATACAGCCTCTGTTTCTGTTTATTCAGAGTAGTGCCTTATTGTCTCACTTCTGCTAAGGCCTGGTCTTCAGGAAAACAGAAAGCCTACTTCCATCTTTCACATTGCCAATTCCCGACACATAGTAGGTGCTTTAATACATAATATGACTGAATGGATGAACAGATGAGTGAATAAACCAAGCTCCTTCACACATTAAATGAAACTGCATATAGTAGTGTCTAGACTTTTATTTCCCTCTAATTTTTTTCTGGTTTCCTTTCGGATCTTCTGCAGTTGGGAACTTTGCTATAGGGATGTTTAGAAAGTTATTTTAGACCAAACAAATGGGGATAATGATGGAAATGGTTGTAGAATGTAGTTTTACGCTCTACCTGCCTTTGCTCTAGGAAATGGCTGTGCTACCAACCCCCTCCCATCTTCCTTTGAATCCAAGGCTAAAAGACCCAGACACACAGTTGTTCAATTTTAACTTCCCTTTTTGGCACAATTGCTGGGCGCTGCTATCTCCCACCTGGAAAAGCATGCCCTTACCGATTTCTTGTCTCCATCTCTCCACCTGGCCTAAACTTCAGTTGCTAAACTCCCCTGACCACTGGCCTGTGGGAGTAGCATGTGTGGGATTTTACATGGCTCTTTAACTGCTCCTCCTTCCTTGCATCCTCTGCCTGCCTCCAGGGCCCGGGAAGTCCACCTGTCCCTTCCGCCTAGCAATTGGCCCATGACTTTCTTTACTGACAGATCAAGAATGGCTCCCTACAAATGGTGTCAGTAATCCGGGGGAAAAAAGATGATTTTAGATTGCTGTAATTTTGGCTGGCAAAAGACTATTATATGGTGGTAGCCCAGAAAGCCTTCGCGATAGTGTTAACCTGCCAGGTTTCTAGGTAGTGACTCTTGGCTTTCAGAGGGCCAGTACTTGAAACATAAAAGGGAAAATGGCAGCGTCAAAGTGGAGGTTCTGCTGTCATTTGAAGCTTTGAACACCATACAGAAAAACACATCGAGTCCTCTGAAATGGAAACTTCTAGTTCTTTGGAAAGTCGGTTATGTCAAATGCTTGCTGGGGCACACAGGTGAAAGGCGTGTAAGTAAACTACTGTTAGTTGCTGCAAGTTCAAACTTCCTGTCACGTCTTGCTAAATCAGACACATGAAAGTATTTTCCTGAAGCAGACACACACATGTGAAAGGACGCTTGATGAAGGAGTATAACTGTGACCCCGCAGACAGCAGGAGATGAGCTCTGAGCTTGGGTTTGTTTTGCTCCACATTGCTATTCTTCATTAGATAGCCTTGTCGAGCTCAACTTGTGTTAATGCCGCCACTGAGAGAAACTCAAGAACTGCTTGTGAGGTTCCTGTGGTAGCTTTCAGTCTTAGTGGCCTTGCCTCAGGCTGGTTGGCGAGCCTGGCAGTTTCTTTAGGATTGAACTACAGCTGCCTGCTGTCTGCCTGCCGAGATGACTAGGCTGTAGCTGCTAAGTCATATTTGGTGTCTGCTACTGGGACTGAACTGCTGCCCAATAATCACCAAGCTCACCCCCAAAGAATTATTTCTGAACAGGCCCACTTCCCCCATATCCTAATAACTTTTCTCTTTTACCTCTAGAGCTAGAGGAGCTGTTGAACCCTTATTAAAAGTAGGTTGCAAAAATGTATACCTACAATTCTTTTTTTTTTTTTCCTAAGTGAGGCTAATAATTGTTCCTTCTCTAATCACCGAAGGAGTGTAAGTAACTTACTGTTAGTTACTGAAAGCTCAAACTCCTGTCTGTTCATCTTTCTATATGAACGCATACATGTAACTCCCAGTGGATGGGGACGTGTGCTTGTGTTGACACCGAAGTGGTTCAATGGGGTTGGCTTTTCACCTTTATTCTTGCCCAGTAAGAATGGGGACTTGGGGGGTTGGGGATTAGCTCAGTGGTAGAGCCCTACTCTGGAGCTCCAAAAAAGAAAAGAAAAAAAAAAAAAAAAAAAAAAAAAAAAAAAAAGAATGGGGACTTGGCCACTCTGGAGGTAAGAACTTGTGTTCCGATAAAGGTCACAGATTCCTACCTCTCTCAAGCAGCAGGATTCTGACGTCACACCAAATAATCTGACTTATAACTCAGAATTTTCCCTGCAAATCTTGTTGCTGCTTCATTTAAGAAGAGATCTGAGATTCTGGGCAGTGTTCTTCTCTAACTTTGCCGTACATTGAGGACTAACCTAGTGCTCTCTAAAAGGTATTGGCGGCAGCAGGCACAGTAGCACACATCTGTAATGCCAGCCCTTGTGAAGGCTCAGAGGCATGATGGAGGTCATATTATAACCCGTCGTAAAGCAGTGGCAACTCTGAATACTGATGCTGGCTGGGAGCATAGGTCAGGCAGGGAGAATGTCTGCCCACAGTGTAGGAATGCTCACCAACACATCCTTGAAAACCAGGACAAGAACGAAGATGAAGCTTGGCTCCCATCCCCATTCTCATTTAATTGGAATAGGGTATGGTACTGGAATGATAAGGGATCTTGCTAGGTGACTTTTTGTGACATTTTGCCTGAGAAAGAGCAATGGAGATATGTACCTTTAAAGACCGAGTTACTTCTTCCTGTGTTGCTTGGAATTGCTTGTGGTTCTCAGGCTAATTCTCAGGTCTTGGACTTTGGAACCTTCAGCCCTTGGTCAGGCATAAGCTGGCTCCTAGACATCCTTTTAACTTGGGAAGTTCTGGGGTGTGTCTTCTTCTTTGTGTTGTCCATGCCCACTTTATTCCTTGATGTCCTTTTAGAGCCCCAGTGTAGAGCGGGATCTATGCTCCTAGCCTCTCACCTTTGTTATTCTTAAACCTTTTCTTTTCCCTTCTTTTCCATTTCTCATATTAGTGTGCATTAGCAGTGCGGGGCAGCGGGAGTCGTTGACACTTCCGTACACGAACGGAGTGATGGAGAACACCCTTTTTCATATTCTCTCATCTTTACACTTTCTTTGCCCTCCCTCATTTTTCTTTTTTCAAATTGTTCCCCCTTTCCTTCCTTTCTTTTAAAGTTACCTATCACCTACGAGGAAGAACAGGACCCTTTGTGAGACTGGCCAGTCCCACTTAATGATTTCCAGTTCCGTCCATTACCTGTAAGTGACATAAGCTTACTTTTCTTTGGGGCTGAATAAAACCTTTACTGTGTGTATCTGATACAACACCAAACACTCTGCATAACAAATGTCTTCATATTACTTTGAGAAATCACGGAGGAGACACCACTAGATTTCCTCATCATTATTGTCTGCCTCCAAATCCCTGTGAGGTGGGCATTTCATTCTGTTAGAGGCTGAGTATTGTCAAGAGAAGAAATAAATGTAGAAGAATGCAATAGATCCATATTTATCACCCTGCACAAAACTAAGGCCAAGTGGATCAAAGACCTCAACAAAGAACCAGACACACTAAATCTAATAGAAGAGAAAGTGGGGAATAGCCTTGAATGTATTGGCCCAAGAGACAACTTCCTGTAGAACACCAATAGCTCAGGCACTAAGGTCAACAATTAGTAAATGGGACCTCATTGAACTGAAAAACTTCTGCAAGGCTGAGGACACCATCAATAAAGACAAAAAGGCAGCTTTCAGATTAGGAAAACATAGTCACCAACTCTATATCCAATGAAGGGCAAGTATCCAAAATACATAAAGAATTCAAGAAATTAGACTCCAACAACCAAATAACCCAGTCTAAAAATGGGGCACAGAGCTAAACAGAGAATTTTCAATAGAGGAATCTCTAATAATTGAGAAACACTTAAAGAAATGTTCAACATCCTCAGTCATCAGGGAAATGCAAATCAAAACAACCCTGAGATTCCACCTTACACCCATCAGAATGGCTAGCATCAAAAACTCAAGGGACAGCACATGCTGGCAAGGATGTGGAGCTTGGGGAACACTCCTCCACTGCTGATGGGAATGAAATCTTGTTCAACCACTCTGGAAATCAATTTTGGCGGTTTCTCAGAAAATTGGGAATAGTTCTACCCCAGGACCTAGCTATCCCATTCCTGGGCATATAACCAAAAGATGTTCCACCATACCACAAGGACACTTGCTCAGTTATGTTCATAGAAGCTTTATTTGTAATAGTCAGTAATGGGGGAAAAAAAAACTCAGATGACCTTCAACCGAAGAATAGATAAAGAAAATGTGGTTCATTTACACAGTCGAATACTACTCAGCTACTAAAAGCAATGACATCATGAAATTCGCAGGCAAATGGATGGAACTAGAAAATATACTGAGTGCAGACCCAAAAGGACATGCATGTATGTACTCACTTATAAATAAATGGTTACTAGCCATAAAGTGCAGGATACACGTGCTGTAATCCTCAGACCCAAAGAAGCCAATAGGTAGGGCCTAAGGGAGGATGCTTGAATCTCTCTCAGAAGGGGAAATAAAGTAGTCATTGGAGGTGGATACAGGGCTGGATCTGGGTGATAGAGGGGATGAGAAGGGTCTTAGGGTGGGCAGGAGTTCAGGTGTAGGGAGAGCCGGGAGAGAGGACTCCCAGAGACTAAACTACCAACCAATGAGCATGCATGGGCTGGACCTAGAACCTCCACTCTGCACATATGTAGCAGAAATGTAGCTTGGTTTTCATGTGGGTCCCCCAGTAACTGAAGCAGGGGATGTCCCTGACTGTTGCCTGCCTGTGGATTGTGTTCCCCTAACTGGGCTGCCTTGTCTGGCCTTAGTGGGAGAGGATTTGCCTAGTCCTGCAGTGACTTGATGTGCCAGGGTAGATTGGCATCCAGGGGGTGCTTCCCCCTCTTGGAGGAGAAGGGATAGGTGCAGAGGGAGGGGCTATATGAGGGGGATGCTTCGAGGATTGGGGGTGGGGTGCTGCGATCAGGATGTAAAGTGGATAAAAATAACTCCTGATCAAGAAAATAGTATCTATGACCTAGGTGAGACCTAACATTCCAGTTGGGCATGGTCAAGGAGCCTAGGAGGTCAAGGAGACACGGTAAGGTGATAGGTGTAATAATCAGTCCTTCAGTGTGACACTGTACCTTTCCTACCCAAAGCTCGCCCCTTGAGCATTAGCTCCAGACCACAGCTTCCTGAACCTGCTGGCTGCTCTGAATCAGTCAGAAAGCTCTCACTTCTTGTTTCCATTCTCTTTTTTTCTCAGCATGCTTTCATAACACTTTGAATTTCCCTCTATCTCCTCAACCCCTACCCCACGCCCATCATACTGCTGCTTGTCAGTTATATGTCTAACTTTCATGCTACCTCAGATGAATCTGTTGAGATTTACAGTTTGCCTGCCCTTGGGGTTTTCCAGTTAAATGCTAATAAAGATGTCTTGGACTTTCCTCTGGGTCCATTTTTAAAATCTCTTATTAATAACCCTGAGAAAGGGAGAGGGGCTGGAGAGATGGCTCAGTGGTTAAGAGCACTGACTGCTCTTCTAGAGGTCCTGAGTTCAAATCTCAGCAATCACATGGTGGCTCACAGCCATCTGTAATGAGATCTGGTGTGTCTGAAGACATCTACAGTGTACCTACATATAATATACCTTTAAAAAGAAAAAAAAAAAGAACCCTGAGAGGAGACCTGGATTTTCCCCATATTAGGACTGAGCAGATACTCTGTGGAGTCCAGGTTGGAATGTTCTTGCATTTATGAAGGTCTCTCTTCTGACTAATGGTGAAGTCAGATCTTATATTCAGTCATCTGGGATTGAGTAACTTTTTAAGAGTTTTTGTTTTTTAATAAATTGGGAAACAGTAAAAGATTTCTCTCAATGTGCAGCAGCTGGAAGTGAATTCAAAACTAAGTGTGTATTGAACCCTAGGTGTTTGTTGCTGTGTTTATCCCGTGCTGTATCACATGGCTTCACCGTAGCCTTGGTTCTGAACACACAGCATGCCACTCTGCTCTGTGCTTGTCCTCACGCTGTTTTAAACATGCAGCTGGTAGCTGAGTGCCCTGCACTTTACACGGGGCTGCGTTTGCACTCTTCAGTCTGCCAAAACGCCTAGCTGGCCTGTTCCCGGTTCTCAAGTGGTGTCGCGTTGTCTCTGGCCTTGCGGTCATGCCGACCTATCTTTGAACTCACTGGAGAATCCTTTCATGTGTGCTAGGGATACACAGTCTAAGCTGCAGCTCCGTTAGAACATGTAGGGCAGTGGCTCTGTGTGAGTTCGAGGCCAGCCTTGATGTACACATTGAGTCCCAGGCCACCCAGGATGAGTAGGAGAGCTCGTCTCAAAGGAAACAAAGACTCTAAAGCACCTCTTCTTCTTCTTTTTTTTTTTTTTTTTTCTTTTTTTTTGGAGCTGGGGACCGAACCCAGGGCCTTGCGTTTGCTAAGCAAGCGCTCTACCACTGAGCTAAATCCCCAACCCCTAAAGCACCTCTTCTAAGGAAGAACAAGAGAGCATCCCCGCACAGAACTCCCTATGCATGGAATGAGAGATTGGCTTGGGGTTGATTTGTTTGTCTTGCGGTGTAGCTGAGACTGACTTGACATCCATGCAGCCGAGGCTGGCCTAGAGCTCGCCACTCTGTCTTTCCCTCCCCTGTGCCGGATTGTCTGTGTGCGCCCCCGCGGCTGCCTTGCTACCTTTACAGTACCGTATGGTCTTCGCCTTTAGCTGTAGTTTCAGAGTAGGTTGTGCTGGGTCTGGTTTTTCCCTGTAGGTAGGCGGGCACCCTTTCTTGTTCACACTGCAGAAGTGGCCGCATCCCCGAGGACTGTTTTCAGTAAGCTGTGGAGCACTCCTGGGAAATGCACTGTGGCGTTTTACTTCCATTACCCCTGCTCTGGGTGGTGAAGCTAGAGCTTTATTTCCTGAGCACTTAGGTAGGTGGTTTATAAACGTTAATTTTTATATTCTCACCCAAGTTTTATGATTTTTTAACCCTCACTTGAATACTTTCCATTTTAGGGTAGATGCTTCATTCTCATTAGTAATATCACCTAGTGGCACGTTCAGATGTCGACACACATTTTATTGTGGGAATTCTTGCTAGCCAGGCATTTTGATTTTCTGTATTTGCTTTTCATCATTTCTAACATTTATTCTGACACTCCTGTCTCTGTTTCCTTTAGGAATCCCCTTTGTGTTGGTGCTGGTGGCTGTGTTTGAACAGACAGAACTTAGAATCTTGTATTGTCTGTCAACCTTATCAATGGCTTTAGTGACGGATAAGAAGTCATTCAAAATTTTATGACCATGGTGGCACATTTCCAGCTAGTAACAAGTTTACATTTATTTCTAGTTTAACTTTGAGAAGATGTGAAAAAGACCGGGAAGCTTGGTAGGTGGCAGAGACAGCTGTCAGGAGGGCAGCAGTGGGGCTGTCCCTGTTTATCCTGGTGCTGGTGCAGGTGGCACTCACCGACCCTTTGTTCTTCAGTTACAGCTGCGTGAGAGCAGACACAGCCCTGCCGAAGATGGGCAGACAGCAGTAGACGGCTGCTCCTCCTCTCTCCCAAGAGACTCTATCATTTGGTGTCCTCTTGTTTCCCGTTACTGCTCCTTGATCAGGTCTGTTTGCATCCTTCATCAGACATGTTCCGTACAATCTCAAGGAAAAACATGTCCCAGAAGCTGAGCTTCCTCTTGCTGGTGTTCGGACTCATCTGGGGGCTGATGCTGCTTCACTACACTTTGCAGCAGCCACAGCGGCAGAGCAGCGTCAAGCTTCGAGAGCAGATCCTGGATTTAAGCAAGAGATACGTGAAAGCTCTGGCGGAGGAGAGCAGGAGCACGGCGGACGGGGATGGGGGTGTGTCCATGGCAGGCTATGGTAAGAGCCCTAGATGTCTCCTGTCCTCTCCCTCCCAGCTCATTCCTGTGTAAATGCACTCACAGGAGGGGACCTCAGCAGCCATGGGTGCACTTTATAAATTGATTTATAAAAAAATTACAGGTGAATAAATGGGAAGTAGAAATACAGTACTTATATATTCCTCACCCAGAATTAAGTTATTAACATTTCCACAAAATTCATTATATTTTAAGTATATTATAGAAGTTGTGACATTCATCTCTTTAAAATATATATGCATAAGATATATGCATTTACAAATGAGTATGTAACAGTATTATTGTTTTATATTTGTTTATACATTTAGATTTTTAATTCTTTTGACTTCTTAATATAAAAATATCAAATGGACACATCTATTAAGTCCCAAGAGACAGGACTTACCTATAGTTACCACACTGCTTACTGCGGCTCTCCCTTTCATAGCTCAGATTCCTGTTGTTTTAAGTTTTCTGTTTTATTTTGTGAGATGGTGTCTGTATGCAGCTCTGGCTGCCCTGAAACTCACCATGTAGACCAAGCTGTCCATGAACTCACAGAGATCCACCTGCCTCCACCTCCCCAGTCCTGGGATTAAAGGCGTGGACCACATCTGGCTTGTTCTAAGCTCTATGCTGCCAGTCTTTTCTCTTCCTTTTAGATGAGATGGAAAGCTAGGAAGTCTGAATGAAGCCTGTTCATTCAGTGCTGGGAATCAAATCCAGGGCCTTCACATAATGCTAGGCTAGCACACTGTCTTAATTAGGGTTTCATTGCTGTGAAGAGACATCAACTCTTATAAAGGAAAACAGTTAATTGGGTCTGGCTTACAGTTTCAGAAGTTCAGTCCATTATCATGGCGGGAAGCATGGCAATGTTCAGGTGGACATGGTGCTGGAGAAAGAGCTGAGAGTCCTACATCTGTAGGCAGCAGGAGACTGAGACACACTGGTCAGACTTGAGCTAATACTACCTCAAAGCCCATCCCCACAATGACACACTTCCTCCAACAAGGCCACACCCATTCCAACAAGGCCACACCTCCTAACAGTGCCTCTCCCTATGGGCCACACATTCCCTCACATGAGTCCTTGGGGCATTCCTATTTAAACCACTACACACTCTAAACCAAGCTATAACCATAGGCTGTTTTATTTATTTAATTATTTATTTTTAGGCAGAATCTCAGGTTGACCTTGAACTTACCTTGTAGTTGAACATGGCCTTGAACTTCTCATCTTCCTTTATTTACCTGGTACTGGATTACAGGCCTGTGCCTCGATTCTTGGCTTATGTGTTGTCAAACTTAGGGTTTTGTGCATGCTAGATGGGTAACACCTTATTAACTGGGCTTGCGTCCAACTAAGTTTGCTTGTAAGACAGATTCTTGGTTTATAAATTAGGCTGACCTTGAACTCAGTGTTTTCCTGCATCCTGAGTGCACTGGGATTGAGCTTCTGTAGTAAGTTTGTTGGTTGAGTGTTCATTTGCTTATGTTCAAGCCGCCCTTTTCCTTCAGCAGAGATGTTTACACTGCCTCTTGAGAAAAGGCCTTACTCACAGCTATGTCACAATGGCTGTGCGCTCGAGAGTGCAGTAGCATGCCATCCCAAGGCTGCTCGTACATTCTTTCTGCCCTTGTCTTCAGTACTATTTCCTGAGCCTTGGAGGAGTGGATACAGATGTCCCATTTATGGTTTCCACGTTAGAGAGAAAAGGCCAGGCATGGTGTAGCCCCAGCATTAGGATGGTGGAGATGGGATCCCTGGGGCCTGTGGGCCAGCTAGTCTGACTGGATTGGCAGATTCTAGCTCGGTACAGCGTGAGACTCTGTCTCACGGTAAGTGAAGGTTGAGGACAGGTGGCTGCTGACATCGCACCTTCCCCCAGCCCCGTACCTTCAGTCTTTTGAGATGAGGGTTTGTTTCATAGCCTAGGGTTTCTATTGCTGCAACAAAACACCATGGCAAAAGCCAGTTGGGGAGGAAAGGGTTTATTTGGAGTTTAGGTTGCCGTGAGCCACCTGGTAATGTGTGCTGGAAACTGACCTCAAGGTCCTCTGGAAGGTCAACCAGCATTCTTAACCCTGGGTCCGTGGCTGCAGTTCCCGTTTTATCTTTTAATCAGCATTATCCACCATTTTCCACCATTTCTTTCTGAAAAATTTTAAATTTCACATAAAATTGGGAACTTCCCATTGAATTATAATGTAATTTGCTGATATTAATAATATTCATAGAGGTGCGTGTCTGTCTCACACTTTTTCTGATAATAGCACAGTTACCAACTTAGTCGGCTGCTGTTAGATGAGTGTATCATTTGCCAGGATTGAGTCCCTAATGTCTGTGCAAAGCCTCTGAGAAACATGAAGGGCGAGTCAGGAGAGAACAAGCCTTTTTTTTTTTTTCTTTTTCTTTTCTTTTTTCTTTGTTTTTGTTCCTAGCTAGGAAATCTGTACTAATGTCCTTCCACCTTCCACAGAGGTTAAGAGTCTTTCTGGAAGAAATTAAAATTAGAACTAGGCACAGGCCTGGGGCTGCGGCCAGGTCTCTGGAGTGTGCCGTGTCAGCAATAGACACAGTGTGTCTTTCCACAAGGTCAGAATTTATACAGCGAGGGTAAATTCACAAGTTTTGTTGGTTTTATTGACTGCAGTTTTCCAGATGGTTCCAGCTGTCCTGACAACAGTGAGGCCATGAGATCTTTTATTCCAATCTTAATTGTGAATAACACTCAGATCACATATTTTAAAAAATTAGTTTATTATTGTGTGTATGTGTATTGTATGCTATGTGTATCACCGTGTTCGGGACTGTGCATGTGTGTGTGCGCGTGTGCATGCAAGGCAGAGAAAAGGTTTAGGAGTCCGTTCTCTCCTAATGTGGATGCTGGGGATTGAACTCATGCTCTCAGGCTTTTACGGCAGGAGTTTTACCCACAAGCCACCTTGCCTGCCCTCAGATGACACATCTCCCTTCACGACTGTGTGTAGGTTTCAGAACAGCTACCAAAGGTGGATGACATAGAGTTCAGACAGGGCTCACTAAGACTGAGGTGACAGCTCATAGAAACTAGTTCCTGGAAATTAGACAGGCTCTGAGCATCTCTGTGAGAGGACCTGCGAGAAACCTGCTGAGGCAGAGCTGAAGAAGGAGCTGAGAGGCCGAGGCCAGGACCGTAGGACTGGACCATCCAGTCCAGCTCAGGACGGGGTCTCGATGGGTGGGTAGAGTTTGATTAGAGCTCATGAAGCAGTGGAGGAGTCCTGCTGAACTAATTGCTATGGATAGTTTGGGGTTCTCTGTCTGTTGCAGGAGTTTTGTCTATACTGCTCTGTGTTCCCGGCTGGTCACAGGTGTGTACCTGCCCAGAACCTATCTCTGATCCTCAAATAGAAAACACACACAGATACACACATACACACACACACACACACACACACACACACACACACACACCAGTTTTCTTAAAATGCCTTAGCTAACTCAATGACTGGACACTCCCAATCCTTCCCCTGATATCCCAGGCCAAGTCAGGGAAGTAGCCAGAGGTTACTTACCCAAAACTGATCTTCTCTCTGCATCCTATCAGTGTCCTGCCCTGCACTCAGCCGCTGGCTACTGGCATCTTTGTTGATAGATCACGATCCAGTTGGGATCCTGTGTCAGATACCCGATCAAAGCATCAGAACCTCCATCTGTCCTCTCTGGATACAGTGGGATGGTTGTACCCCAGGTGGGTGGCCACTGTCACGGTCTCAGTGTTAGATGTTTCTCTCTCTCTGTGGAGCACAGGCGAGGATGTCATATCCTTCGTGGGTCTGGTGTTTACTTCTCACGCATACGGAGTGTTTGCCAGGCAATGCTTCACGGTTAGTGCTGGCCAGGCAGTAGCGCCTGCACACAACCAAGAACGCAAAGTCCAAAGCCTCTGCCCTTGTCCTCAGCATGGAGCCAGAGGCTGAGCTCTGTGTAAGAGTAACGTAGGTCAGAGCAGTCCCCCTGTGTGCTGGCTCCCCACCCCTCTCCCCACTGCAGTGTCAGGGTCTGGCTTGTGTGGGTCACTTGCTTATGAGGCTCCCCTTCTCTGCCTTCACTAGTCCCTCACCTGCCTGGTCCAGCCTTCTTACACCCGACTAAGAAACTCAGCGTAGGGTCCCAGGAGAGGGCTCACTGGTAGGAGCCTTGACTTCTCTTCCCAAGAACCCAGAAGCCCCCACATGGAGCTCACAACCGTCTTTATTTCCAGTCCATGGAATCCACTACCTTCTCTAGGGCACCAGGCATACACAGGGTGCACAGACTTACATGCAGCTAAAGTACCTATACACATAAAATAAATATGTATTTTACCAGTAAGAAATAGTGTAAATTTGTTCCTTACAGAGGGGCTGATGTTTTGAGCTAGACCTTAAGTCTGATGCATTGCTCTCAGAAGTGGGGAGTCCTGGCCTGCTTGAAACTCTTCTGCTTTGGGTGTGGTCATGAGTGATTAGGCTTTCCATGTGTGGGCTCCGTTGTTGTTGTAAAAATATAAAAATAAAAAAAAATGTATTGGTGTTTTTTACCCCTCTAGGTCCTGCACCGTGGTGTCCCAGATATCTGCTAGATATCTTGGTGGAAACACATCCCAGACACACACTTTGCTACACTCAAACCCTCACATAAAAGAACACACAACACAATACTCTTTGACCCAATTGGTAAGATATAATTGCCCACTTAAACATACAAAGCCCGGTACCATCCATCCCTTAGGTACATTGATAACAACCTGTAAATACACAGAGCAGAATCTTAACATCACCTGCCATGGCTTCTCCCCTCTCTCTGTCTCCTCTCCTTTCTCCCTGTCTCCTCCTCTTCCTTCAACCTTATCTCCCATCCATCCTTCCTTCTCCTCCAATGACAGGCCTCCTTCTATCCTGTACCTGCCCCTCACCTGTACTTTACAAATTCAATGGAGAGGTGGTTCTGGTGAAGTCACCTGAGTTCTGAGTCCTTGACTAGGCAGCTGTCCTGGGGGCAGTGGAATTAGCATCAAAATACAGATAACTTCAGGACAAACCACTACACTCCGTATCTTCTCCGCAGCACATTTCTTCCAGATAATTGTTTACCTCTTCCCCTTAAACTGTAAAGACATAAATATTAAGTGTTCTATTGCTACTTAATATGATCGATTCCGATGTTTTCCTTGCAGCCGATCTGAAGAGAACAATCGCAGTCCTCTTAGACGACATTTTGCAGCGCTTGGTGAAGCTGGAGAGCAAGGTCGACTATATTGTTGTGAATGGTTCAGCAACCAACACTACCAATGGCACTAATGGGAATTTGGTGCCGGTAACAACCAACAAAAGGACGAGTGTTTCGGGCAGCGTCAGATAGCAACGAAGGCCACCTTGCAAGGCAACACCACTGTGGATTACATCCTTCGCAGGACACCTCTTAAACTGCTGCCTAGGACAGAGTAATACTTGACAATAAGAGCTCTCCACATTTCCAAGGAGCTTGCTGGATTCATAGGATGCTAATTCTGTGTATATAACCGCAGGCATTATTAGTTTGCTTTGACACAAAGCTCTTTAATGCAGTTCAGTATACTTAACAGGAATTCGGTAACAAGGTGGATACGGTAAGCAGGGAGGTCATCTCTGTACAGAGATCAAGAAACAAAAGCACCAGAAAGACATGGAGTCCTTTCTATAAATACTTATTTAAACATGTCTGTCAGATAAGTGGACGATAACGTTTGACTCATCCTGTCTCCTGCCCTCAGCAATATCCCTGTGAGGAGAGAACACGCTTACTTCCAGAGCTATATTTTGTTACTCAGATTATGAGCAGAGAGAGGAAGTCATGTTGAAAATCATGGTTTGAAATTGACCCAAAGAATGTCTTCATTTGCACTATCCTTCAAAATAACGGAAGGCTAATTGTATATTTTTAAAAATAGCAGTTGTAAGAATGTAGTTTTGAGATGGGTAGCAGCCACTGTCCATAGCTAAGCATCGGAGACAATTTAAAAGAAATGAGAGTAATCGCTAACCTCATACTGTAAAAGTTCCTACATATATTCTGCAGAATAATACATATTTTTATGATGAAATACAAATGTGCATGATTTTTCACAATCATGGTTGTTGATTTGATAGTAAATCTCAGTGTCATATGTCTGTAGCCATGGAACTCAGGAGGCTGGGGCAGGAGAGCTGAGAGCTCAGTGCCAGCCTGGCCAACAGAGCAGATGCTATGTAAAAACCATTCACCGTTTCTCCTACTAGGAACCTACATCGTTTCCATATTTTGGTAAATGTTCTTTGGTTATTTTGGTGGAGGAAGGAAAGGACTTGAGGACTTTAGCCAGATGTATATAATAAATGTTATTTGTGCTGCACAAAACTGCTTGGAAAATTAATGTGAGTTGATGTTATTTAAGAGTATCCTGTGTTAGGAAATGTCAGATTAGCTATTCCTTTTGTATAATGACCACTTTACAAAATTAAGAACATTAAAATATAAATTATGAAGATTGTTTATCTTTTTAGAGAAACAGCTACTGTATACAGCACAAGAAATCTTGACTTGGTTAATTCTAGAATGGAATAAAACATGTCTTTATTTAAATAGCCTTTGTAGCAAGTCCAGTTGCTATATAGTATTCTATATTTCGTAGTATTTATTCTATATAATAACTGCTTACGTGCAGCTAGACTCTAGATTTAGACTAAATTGAATTTAGTTTTTGATATTTTTCATTATTATAATGCTACCACAAAAGTAGCAGTGATTGTAATATTTTGTTAAAATAAGTATAAGAAATATATTGTTTCATGAAAGGAAACTTTCTGAAATGTCTTCCCTGTACCTTTATGAGAAGAAATGATGTCCCATTGCCAGGTAGATTCTGCAGTACTGTTCAGTCTCTGCGTCCTGAGCATCTGATTTCATGGATGAAATAAAATATATTGTTTGTATTCACAAGTGTACTTTTGTTTTGTTTTGGTTTTGGTTTTCAGGGTGGGTTTTTCTGTGTAACAGTCTTTACTGTCCAGGAACTCAAAGAGATCTGCCTACCTCTGCCTCCTGACTGCTGGAATTAAAGGCCTGCACATCACACCTGGCTTGTAACATGTTTTTAAAAACAGCAGTCATGCACTTAATTGTGTTTATATATGTTTGTGTGCATGTCATGTGTGTGCACAGCACAACACAACCTCCGGAATCATTCCTTGAGTGTTGTCCAGTGACTCTACAACTCTCCCTTGCTTCTCTAGCTGCTGTAGGCAAAAGGACTGTCAATCAAACAGCCCTGCGGCATTACCTGTGCACCAGTACTGGCCTTTGAACACTCAACTGATAACCTGAGAAAGAGCTATACAGTGATTGCCATTTTATAGGTAGGTACATTAGTCAGATTGTGCTGTGTTCCCTCCAGCATCTCAAATGACAGTGTGAGGTACCAGGCATTTTGTTGTCATAAACCATACTGAACTATAGATGACTGAAGTCATTTCCACATAGGTCAGAGGGATCCCACAGAGGGACTGTCATGACTGGTGCACATATAAGCCATCAAGGCTTTCTGGTACTGATAGAAACATGATTCATTTGCCTATGAGATTTGCTGCTCGGCTCACTGGGAACGGGAGATGGTAGACATCTTCCTCACCAGTATGTTGGCTGCTTTCACTGCTGTCTCAGTTACTAGTGTGTCTATCGCTGTGATAAAACACCATGACCAAGGCAACTTAAGGAAGGGTCTGTTTGAGCTCATGGTTCCAGAGGATAAGAGGCCATCATGGCAAAGAGCACAGCAGGCAGGGTAGCTGACGCCGTAGCAGAGAGCTCACATATTGACCCACAGATAGGAAGTACAAGAGGCTAATTCTATATGGTGTGAATCTTGAAATCTCAATGCCTACCACCGGTGACACACTTCCTCCAGCGAGACCATCCCTCCTAATTCTTCCCGAATAGCCAAGTGGGAGCCAAACAGTCAAATGCCTGAAATTTATGGGCGACATCACATTCAAACCACCACATTTGTCAGTTTGACTGGCTTTAAAGTCACTAGGGATTCATACCCTTGGGTTTATCTATGAGGTTGCTTCCGGAACAGATTGAGGGGGTAAGAACCACGTGAGTGTGTGGCACCGATCCATGGTTTGGGGGGTCGTAGAGTGCATAAAGGAGAAAGGAGCTGAACATCAGCATTCCTTTCTCTTCACTTCCTGACTGCACACGCTGTGTGACCAGCTGCCTCCTGTTCCTGTCGCATGGTGAACACTGGGAGTCAAACAAACCTATTCTCCCTCAAGCTGTCAGCTATTTTGCTCAGGTAATAAGAAAAGTAACTGCTACCTCTGGTTTTGCAACATTAGGCACAATGAAAGACTTCTCTGGGGACGTCTTTTCTCATAGGATTTTGGTACTGTGGGTTGAGCTGGTGACATGAAGGAAGCATCAGAAACAAGGGCAGCAGTGACATCTGGCATCTGGCACTCTGAGCCCTCGAAGCAAAGCTGTGGCTGATGGGTAACCAAAAGTGAGATGAAACTGCAAAGCTTGTGGTCGGTGGCACCAGTGGCAGCAGTGGCAGCAGTGGGAGTAGGGGCAGCAGTGGGAGCAGTGGCAGCAGTGGCAGCAGTGGGAGCAGTGGGTGGCAGCAGTGGGCAGCAGTGGCAGCAGTGGGAGCAGGGGCAGCAGTGGCAGCAGTGGGAGCAGTGGCAGCAGTGGCAGCAGTGGGAGCAGGGGCAGCAGTGGCAGCAGTGGGAGCAGGGGCAGCAGTGGGCAGTGGGAAGGGCAGCAGTGGCAGCAGTGGCAGCAGGGGCAGCAGTGGCAGCAGTGGGAACAGGGCAGCAGGGGCAGAGTGGCAGCAGTGGAACAGGGACAGCAGTGGCAGCAGTGGGGCAGGGGCAGCAGTGGGGCAGTGGGGACAGGGGCAGCAGTGGCAGCAGTGGCAGCAGTGGCTGCAGGGGCAGCAGTGGGAGCAGGGGCAGCAGGGGCAGCAGTGGGAGCAGGGGGAGCAGTGGCAGCAGTGGGAGCAGTGGCAGCAGTGGCAGCAGTGGCAGCAGTGGGAGCAGGGGCAGCAGTGGCAGCAGCAGTGGCAGCAGTGGCAGCAGCAGTGGCAGCAGTGGCAGCAGTGGGAGCAGGGGCAGCAGTGGGAGCAGCAGTGGCAGCAGTAGGCAGCAGTGGCAGCAGTGGCAGCAGTGGAAGCAGTGGCAGCAGTGGGGCAGGGCAGCAGGGGCAGCAGTGGAGCAGTGGCAGCAGGGGCAGCAGTGGCATCAGGGGCAGCAAAGCAGCAGGGGCAGCAGTGGCAGCAGGGCAGCAGTGGGAGCAGGGGCAGCAGTGGCAGCAGTGGGAGCAGGCGGAGCAGTCGGCAGCAGTGGCAGCAGGGGCAGCAGGGGCAGCAGTGGCAGCAGTGGGAGCAGTGGCAGCAGTGGGAGCAGGGGCAGCAGTGGGAGCAGGGGCAGCAGTGGCAGCAGCAGCAGTGGCAGCAGTGGGAGCAGTGGCAGCAGTGGCAGCAGTGGGAGCAGTGGAAGCAGTGGGAGCAGGGGCAGCAGTGGCAGCAGTGGGGCAGGGGCAGCAGTGGGGCAGGGGCAGCAGTGGCAGCAGTGGGAGCAGTGGGGCAGGGGCAGCAGTGGGGCAGGGCAGCAGTGGCAGCAGTGGCAGCAGGGCAGCAGTGGCAGCAGGGCAGCAAGGGCAGCAGGGGCGGCAGTGGCAGCAGGGGCAGCAGTGGGGAGCAGGGGCAGCAGGGGCAGCAGTGGCGGCAGTGGGGCAGTGGCAGCAGTGGGAGCAGGGGCAGCAGTGGCAGCAGTGGCAGCAGTGGGAGCAGTGGCAGCAGTGGCAGCAGTGGCAGCAGTGGCAGCAGTGGCAGCAGTGGCAGCAGTGGCAGCAGTGGGAGCAGGGGCAGCAGTGGCAGCAGTGGCAGCAGTGGCAGCAGTGGCAGCAGTGGCAGCAGGGGCAGCAGTGGCAGCAGGGGCAGCAGGGGCAGCAGTGGCAGCAGTGGCAGCAGTGGCAGCAGTGGCAGCAGTGGCAGCAGGGGCAGCAGTGGGAGCAGGGGCAGCAGTGGGAGCAGGGGCAGCAGTGGCAGCAGTGGCAGCAGTGGCAGCAGTGGCAGCAGGGGCAGCAGTGGCAGCAGTGGCAGCAGTGGCAGCAGTGGGAGCAGGGGTAGAAGCTGCCTCCTGAATAGCAGCAAACTTGATAGCAGCTATAGCAGCAACAGGCAGCTGAGCAAGCCTAGGGCGTGGCGGGGGCAGGGGAGGGAATATGGTGGAAGTCACGAAAGCAGACCTGAGGTAGAAGTAGGGTAGAAGACTGAAGAGCCAGGGAGAGAACCTGCAGGCTTTGCTTGCTGAGAGAGTTCCAGAGAACCATCAAGCCTTTAAGGCCAAGGGTCTCAGACTTGCCCGCCCAAGAGTTGTGATGTTGGCTCCTGCCACTGGCTTTAGGAATCTGAACTGAAGAGTTCCACAACCCTAGGCTCGCGTGGTTAAGTAGGTTACACTGGCTACCCAGGACAGTGACACTGACTGCTGCTCCCTGCTGCTGAAGACAAAGGCTGCCAAGCGCTGCCACTAAGCAAGCCGCTTGCCCACCAGACTCCTATCTAGAGCAAGAGGACCCCGTCAGTTAATGCATAGCATCATGAGCACAGGCTAGATAGACTTTTGCAGAGTAAGGGAGAAGCTGGGGGTATTTACACAATGCCCAATGTGTTGAGTTAGCCAGTGAGGAGGGTAGAGTGTCGCAGAGGGAGTTTGTAATTTTATAGCTTTTCCAAGTCATTTTTTTAAATTTAGGGTGGGAGTATGAGGTTAAGCTAGAGACTGAACACAGATATGCTAAGTACATGCAATTTTATAACTTTTGGCATAAATAATTCAATAGTAGAGTACATTTAAGGGAGCTAAGCTGTAAAGATTTTTTTTTTACAAGTTTATTGCTTTTTAAATTTGATCAGTAGTACCAGTATCTTTTAAATCTCTGTTCAAAAGGGGTTTAGGGTTTGCTAAGTCCTTAGTAGGTCAAGCGTATCTTCCTGTTCCTTTTACGTGTCATTAGCAAGTCGTTAAGACCACCACTTAGGAGGCTGAAGGGATGGTTGAAGGGTTAGAACACCAGCTGCTCCGGGGTCGGTGCCCGACACCCACATGGCAGCTCACAACTGTTCATAACTCCAGTTTCGGGGGATCCGATGCCTTCATCTGGCCTCTGTGGGAGGCCATACATACATACATACAGACAGACAGACAGACAAGACACCCATCCACAAAAATGTTGCAATTTGTTTTTTTTTTTAAATCAACACTTAAAATTCTTTTTGGTGCTATTTTATCTGTTTTTTAATTCATAATTTGCTTTCCTGTTGCTGTAATACAACAGTGACCGAAAGGGTTTATTTGGCTTATGTTTCTGCATTACAAGCATTGATGACTGGAGAGTTGGCTCAGTGGTTTAGAGCACTTCCTATTCTTCCAAAGGAGCTGACCTGGGCTTGATTCCTAGCATCCACGGGGAGGCTTACCGTCTCCTCAGGCACCAGTGTGTTTGTGGTATGCTGACATACATGCAGGCAAAACACTCGTACACACAGAATAAGAGAAATCTTTAAAAAACAAAAACAATCTATCATTCAGGGCAGGAACTGAAGCAGAGTGCATGGAGGGGTGCTGCTTGCTGGCTTGTTCCCCATAGCCTGCTCAGACTACTTTCCTATGGAACCCAGGCCCATCAGCCCAGGGCTGGCACCACCCACAGTGATCTGGACCCTTCCACATCAGTCATTAACCAACAAAAAATGCTCTAGAGACTTGGCTACAGGCTAATCTGATGAAAGCATTTTCTCAATTGAGGGTATATAAATGCGAGGACCCCATAGGCAGGGCTGGTGATTGTTGGTCACTCAAGGCGGTGGTGGTGGTGATTGTATTTTGTTAGTAGATGTGCTCAAAGAAGAAATAAGAAGAAATCAGATTGCAGAAATCTCTAATTCTCTTTCCCTTCTCTATCCTTTTTTCTTTTCTATCTCTTCTATCTAGTGATAGGGGATAAAAGGGGGCAGATAAAGGGTGGGAAAAAGAAGAACCCACATAGTAGTTAAGACCAGTATGTAGGTTTTCTATCACCATATCATCATCATCATTACCATCACCATCATCATCATCATCATCATCATCATCATCATCATCATCATCATCATCATCATCATCATTAAATCTTCTTTTATAGTCCGGCCGTTATCCGCCCTCTGACTGGTCCTCATCCCATATCTTCTCTCCTTCCCCCACAAGAGGATGTCCCCCCCAACCCCACCCCACTAGACCTCCCTGCTCCCTAGTATGTTGGTTTTCTGATTGTCATAAAAACAATCACAAATTTGATGAGTGAAAAAAAATTATTTCCTTATGGTTCTGGAGTTCAGAAATCTGAAATCAGTTATCTTGGCTGAGATCAAGGTGTTGTTGGCAGGACCTGCTCCTTCTGGAGGCTCCAGGTGGAAGAATGCATTCCTGGTCTGCTCTCTGCTCCCTTCTCCCCCCTAAGTCTCCATTCCTTGCATTTTCTGGCTCACGGCCACCTACCATTCCCAAACCAGCAGTGCAGTCAGATACCCACTGCCTCCTTCTGCCTCCCCAGCCTTCCTGCTAGTTACATTCAGTGTCCTCTGGATATTGGGACAATATCCCCAGATCCTGGCAACACAAAGTCTTTTTTAACCGTCCGTTGTAACATGGCGACATGCACAGATTCCAGTGATTTGGGGCTTGTTTATTCAGCCAACTACCAGAAGTGAATGGAGTTCCTATTGTGTCATCTAGGCTGAAAGTGGGAATCTTCTTTTCAAATATAGATATATTTTTAAATTTGAACTTGTCTCACACAAGTCCTCTCTTTCTCTCTCTCTCTCTTTCTTTCTTTCTTCCTTCCTTCCTTCCTTCCTTCCTTCCTTCCTTCCTTCCTTTTTTTGAGATATGGATTTCTCTGTGTAATCCTGGCTGTCCTGGAACTTGCTCTGTAGACCAGGCTGGCCTTGAGCTCACAGAGATCCGCCTTCTCTCTTTTTAAAAAATAATATCAAATCTTTGATAGTCTATTTCTCGGCTGGTGAAATGAGCCCATTCGAGCCAGATTAGGATATATTAAAGGCAGGTTTGTTGGGAAGCTTCTCTTGGGCTAGTGAGTTCACTGGCCTCAAGTACCAAGGCCAGGGAAGTCACCATTGGGAGGGGCGGGGGAGAGGAGAAGAGAAAGGGAGAAAGGCAGAGAAAGGGGAAGGAGAAGAGATAGACGAGAAAGAGAAAGGAGAGAGGAGCAGCAAAAACCGTCTGGATTATATGTGGAATATGCTTGGGGGAGGGGCAACTCAGCCTCTGCACTAGAAAGTTCAGGGTTGGTTGGAGGCAGGGTAAGCCAGGTAGGGACTGAGGGATGCTGGGAGAACCTGGAGGACAGATCTGCTTGATTTGTAAAATGCGTACCTTAGTCTCTCATCCTGGAGTCTGGAAACCAAACTCCCTTTTCTTCCTTCCTTTTCTCCATCTCTTTCCTCCCTCTCTTCCTGTTTTCCCCTCCTTCCATCTGCTTCTACCACTGAGCTCTGTTCCCAACTGTGGTGGTTTAAATGATAAATGTCCCCAGTCACTTGCCATGAGAGGCTGATTGAAGGTTGACTCAGACAAGCCGGGGGTGGAGGTGGGGGGTGGGGGGACCTCTTGCAATTGCGCCGAATTCTATTCTCGTGTCTCACTTGGGTGGGGGGGTCTCCCTGGTAGTTAAGACTCACTTTGAACCTTACAGCTCCACCAGAAGAAATCTTGAGGCTCCACCAACTGGCACAAGTTGTTGGAAGCAGCAAGAAGCAGTTGGAATACCACCAGAAGTCTTTTGATACATTGTTCTCTGTGGAGTCATTGCAAGCAATTATCAATGAAGAAAGCAAAGTGAAACAATGCAAGGGCACGTTCAGCAAAGACGGTATCAGTGAAGCCCAACGAAGCCCAGCAAAGTGTTACAAGGAGAATCAGTGCAAGAGGGTCATCTCTGGTCATACTATACGCCTTCCAGTATCACATGCCTCTCCAGTGTCTGTTCCAACACAACATCACATGCCTTTTCATCAGACAGCTTCCAGAAAAACACCACGTCTGTTCTCACCAACACAAACATTCTCGCATAAGACAGCTTCTAGACAAACATCACAGGACACAACTCAGTCTCCAAAGAATGCAGATATTTCCCCTTCAGCCTCCCTCTCTACTTATCAAGGCTCTAGCAGTCTGCTTTCTCTTGCTGTAGTAAAATACTTGAGGTTGGTTACTTCATAAAGAAAATTTTGTTTATTTAGCAGGCTCAAGGGTTGATACCTGCTAGCTGTGGTGAAGGCTCCTTTCACTTGTCCCCCATTATGATACAGGGTATCAAGGTAGAGGCATATATGACAGGAAGAGTTCAGATGGCACGACAGGAAGCTGCAGTGGGAATGTATTGGGCTTGCTCTTTTATAGAACACACTCATGCTCACTGCTCCCAAGAGAACTTCCTCAGTATCTTCTGAGGGTAGTAATCCAGTGACTCAGTTGTCCTTGCCCTCAGAGGGTCCATGTCCTAATGATCCTACTACTTGGGCATGGCCACGCCGAAGGTCAAACCTCCAGCACATAAAGGCGTTCATTTGTAACTTAGGTTGTTTTCTTTTTTTTTTTTTCTTTTTTTTTTTTTTTGGAGCTGGGGACCAAACCCAGGGCCTTGCGCTTGCTAGGCAAGCGCTCTACCACTGAGCTAAATCCCCAACCCCTTAGGTTTTTTCAAAACCTACTTTATTTAGAGTTCTTAAACACTTCAACCTCTCTTATAACCCACCGACCAGTAAAGAAGGAAAATAGGAAAAAAGGAAAAAAGAAGGTAAATAGGAAAAGGGTGTTATGGACCTGTTTAGAAGTGGTTCCTTGGGGCAATTTCACTCTTCATTGTTAGGATACCAGTCCAGTTCAATAGCAAACACCAAACACTGATCAGTAGTGGTATCGTGATCCAGCAGAAGCAGCAAGGCTCCAATGATTCGGTGTTAGTCTGCGGGGGTGAGGGCTGGGGGGTAGCTAGAGTCATCCAGAATCCCTCAATGAGTTCTTTTGCACATTTCTCTCTATGAGGTGAAGACCATCGAAGACCAGCAAAGCACTGCATGTCGTACCAGGGCAAGAGCCTCCTCTCACTGTTCGTGGGTTTCTATTTATAGCCTTTCTAAACATCACGTGCCCTCGCTAGTGTCTGTTTTTAGGAAAATATCCCATGTCCTCTCATAAGGCAGCTTTCAGGAAAACATCACGTGACACAACTGAGTTGGTAAAGAAACCAGAAATTTCCACTTCACATCAAGGTCAGGGTACTCCTTCGTCTTATCATCCGAGCGTGTGGGACAGCCTATGGGACTTGACAGTTGTGGATCCAAAACAGGTATACGTAGACGTTTGTAGAGTGAAGAAATAATGATCTCAAGTTCAATACTGACTATTAAGTTTCCCTAAGCATATAAAAAGTAAGTGTTGCTAGAGTACAAGGAAATTTATAGTCATAAAATACTTTTCACAGGCTGGAGAGATGGCTCAGAGGTTAAGAGCACTGTCTGCTCTTTCAGAGGCCCTGAGTTCAATTCCCAGCAACAGCATGGTGGCTCACAACCATCTGTAATCAGATCTGGTGCCCTCTTCTGGCCTGCAGGAATACATGCAGGCAGAAAGCTGTATGATGTATACATAATAAATAAATAAATGTAAAAAAAAAAAAAAATTTGAAAAAAAAAAAAAAAATTGAAAAATACTTTTCACAAGAAAACAGATGCATTTTCATATGATATGGATAGACTATTCCTTTAAAAGAAATTGAAGCAAAATAAATATTATTCAGTGTTCCCATATTTGTATAAGTACTAAGATAAGGTATTAGAGATGTAAAGAGTTAAAGGAAGAGGGTCTGGAGAGGATGGATCAACAGCGAAGGGCGCTGGCAGCTCTTTCAGAAGACCCAGGTTCAGGACCTCTCACCCACATGGTGGCTCACAACCTTCTGTAATTCCAGTCTCACGGAGTCCAGCACCCTCTTCTGGCCTCCTCAGACATCACACACACACGATACACAGACGTACATACAAAGTACCCACACAGGTAAAACAAATAAGTATGTTGAAACAAACAAACAAACAAATAAAAACAAGAGTGGAAGAATGTTAACAAAATACGGATTAAGGTTTTTGGTTATTGAGAAATAGTTTTCACGAAATATATTTTGATCACAATTTTTTCTTCCCCAACTCCTCCCAGATCCTCCCCACCTCCCCGACCTTTCTTTTCTCTCTCTCCTTAGAAAACAAATGGGCAAACAGCAATAATAAAAACAACCCCAGAACATAATAAAAATAAAACAGAGAAAATAAGAAACACACACACATGCATAAGCACAGTTCATAAAAGTAAATAATTGGAAACCGTAATAATCGAGCAAAAGACCAGTAAGACAAAAAGTGCCCAAATAAAGCTTACGTGAGATAAAAAGTCTACAAGATTACCAGTGAGTTTGTTTTGTACTGGGAACGGTTAATAGACTCAATGAGACTCCATTGGAGAGAACTAGTTTTCCTTTGCAAATGGATGTCAGTTGGAGATAGCCCCTTGGTTAGGATAGGAGCTCCTGTCCACTTCCCTGTTTCAGCACTTGGACCCTGTATGACTTCGACTTGAGCAGGACCTGAGCACGTGGCCACAGTCTGTGAGTTTATACCCGGGTCAGTCCTGTCATGTCTGAAAAACAGTTTCTTTGGAGTCATTTATCCCCCCCTGGCTCTTAGGATCTTCCTGCCCTCTTTTCTACACAGATCCCTCAACCTCGAGGGAAGGGCTTTGATGAACACATCCCATTTCAGACTGAGTGTTCCAATCTCCCACTCTGTGCCCTTATGGAATTGTGGGTTCTCTGTTAGCTTCCATCTATTGCAAGGGGAAGCCTCTCTGACAATGACTGAGCTGGGCACTGATCTCTAGGTGCAGTAGAATGTCATTAGGAGTCATTTTATTGTTACGTTCCTTCTGCAGGGCCCATGGCCTTTTCAGTCCCTAACAGTGCCAGCCATGGGTTCAGTCTTGTGGCAGGGGCCTTAAATTGAAGCAGATGGTAACTGGATATTCCCACAGCATACATACTAGTGCTGCACCATCATATCATACAGGCAGGTCACCTTTGTAGATCACAAGGATGGCCACTGGTCGGTTACTCACTCTTCTCCTCTGGTAGCAAGCAGGGTACCTTTCAGTGCCATAAACACTAGTCAATAGGGGTGAAGGCTCTAGTTAGGCACCATTTTGACTTCTCTGTGGTCAATGAGCTATGTAAGTGTTGCTTTAGCATAGGGTCTTACTGTCAGTTTGTCAGTACAGACCAATATCCTTGGGAATAGCTTGAGGTTTAAGCATTTCCATGGGGCTCCTTTGGCCAACTAGACATAATCCACTTATGGTACTACAGACTAGGTTTAATGTAAGAGTTGGTAATGTCTTTTTTTTTTTTTTCTTCTTTCTTTTTTCTTTTTTCTTTTTTTCGGAGCTGGGGACCGAACCTAGGGCCTTGCACTTGCTAGGCAAGCGCTCTACCACTGAGCTAAATCCCCAACCCCGGTAATGTCTTTTATATAATAAATAAAACTCCATTTCTCAAAACAAACAAACAAACAAACAAACAAACAAAACCTTCCAAATTCTCTTGTCCTAGCTTTTTTTTTTTTTTTTAATTGTAATCATGTAAACCCAGTTGTTCTGGGCATGTTAGGAGTTTAGACATTTTTTGGACACCCTAGAACTTTTGTGGTGCTGATAATTATAACAAAATTTGATCTGCCATGAACTAGTCTTTGAAGGAGGTTGTTTTCTTTATTCAAAGCTTACAGGTCATGGGGATCAGGGAAGTTGATTGTTAGCCAGCTGTGAAGCCCGAGGACTCCGCAGAGCTGCAGAGCCTCAGGTCTCTCTCTGTACGTGTACAGCTAGGATCATGGCTTGGATTTACCTCTGTGAAGGTGCATCTAGGGTCACGACTTGGGATTGCAGGAACGGATGTCAGGGACTGAGTAAAGCAAGGTCAGAAGGTCACTGCTTCACAGCAGGGCAGAAGCACTTGTGGATGTCTGGGAGATGTATCCAAGTGCTGCAGCCACGGACCTGTAAGTGATACAGAATTACATTGTTGAACCAGGGAGAAGAAAGTGTTCCTTTCCTCATTTCCTCATTGTAAGACGCGCTTTTAAACAGATGCAATCACAAGGGGATTTATAAAAGTATTGGCAGGTTTACACCTGAAGAAGATATGTGACTCAAACATCATGGGTCAAAGTTTTTTTTTTTTTTTTTTTTTTTTAAAAAACAATTGCTATATGATCATCGCATAAAGAGTTTAAACAATGTATCTTGGTTCCATGGGTAGTTCATCTTAATAATCTTGTTTGTGATACTTTCAGTAATGGAGAATGGTGTCTGTGGACTTAGCAGTCTCTCGTGGGTTGTGCTGTAACTTTTAACACCAAACCCCAGAGACTTGAGTCAGGTCCCAGCGATGAGATAAGGGGCACTTTTCCTGCCCCAAGTGCCCTCAACTGTGTGTGTCATGCTTGAGAGTACATGGGCTTGTGTATGGGGACAGAGGGTCAGCTTTGGGTGTCATTCTTCAATAGCTATCCACCCTGGTTGCTATTGCTTTCCTTCAGTGTATGTGTGTGCATGGATAAGAGTATGGAGATATGTATGGATACATATGTGTGTGTGCTCAGGAGCACTGGTGTGTGGAGGCCAGAGGAGGACTGAGTGTCTTGCTTTGTTACTCTGCCTTGTTGCCTTGAGACAGAGCCCAGGGCAGATGATTAGCAAGCTGCACTGTTTGCCCTGCCTCTGCTCGCTTACAGTACTGGACTTACCAGCCCTGGAGACCACCCCAGGCTTTTTACATGAGTTCAGGGGTTTCGAAATCCAGTCCTTATGTCTGTGCTGCTGAGCACGTTGTTTTACTAGTTTATTTAAAAACAACTTTTTTTTTTTTGAGACAAGGTCTTTATATAGCCCTGGTTGTCCTGGAATTCACTATATAGACCAGGCTGAGCCTACGCTCCACAGAGATCTGACAGCTCTGCCTTCCTAACAGTGGAATTAGCGACCTGTGCCCAGTATTTAAATTTTTTTTAAAAGATTCTATTTTTATTTTAGTTATGTGTATATGTTTGTATCTCAGAGTGCGTTTGGGCATATTAATACAATGTCACCTCATTTCATTTCTTTCTTTCTTTTTTTTTTTTCCAGAGCTGGGGACCGAACCCACGGCCTTGCGATTGCTAGGCAAGCGCTCTACCACTGAGCTAAATCCCCAACCTCCTCTTTTCATTTCTAAAAAGCTTTTTATTGATTCTTTGTGAGTTTCACATCATGCATCCCAGTCCCACCCATCTCCGTCTCCTCATATCTGTCCTTCATTCTTGTAGCCTCCCCAGTATGAAGCCCTTTGAGGTCAGAAGAGAGTGCCGGATCCTGTGGAGCTGAAGCCACAGGCAGCTGTGAGCTACCACATGTTGGGTGCTGGAAACCAGACTTGAGTCCTCTGGAAGAGCTGCGTGAGCTCCTAACCGCTGGGCTGTTTTTTTACAGGGTCTCCTGCCTGCATATGTGACTGCAGGCCAGAAGAGGGCATCAGATCCCATTACAGATGGTTGTGAGCCACCATGTGGTTGCTGGGAGTTGAACTCAGGATCTCTGGAAGAGCAGTCAGTGCTCTTAACCACTGAGCCATCTCTCCAGCCCCTGAGCTGTTTTTTACAGAGTCTTACTGTGTAGTTTGGGCTAGCCTTGGACTCAGAGACGCACCTGCCTTTTCCTCTCTAGAAGTGGGATTACAGGCCTGTACTGCTCCCCACCCCACTCCCTGCCCCAAACTTTGTCTCTCATTGACCTGAGCTCACTGGTGAGGTGAGAATGACCAGTAAGCTTCTGTCTCTGTCTCCCTCACACTGAGACTACAGGCACACCCTACAGTGCCCAGCACCCCACAGTGCCCAGCTTTTTATATTGTGTACCTGGGTTTGAACTCAGATCCTCGAGAACTTTATTGATGGGGCTTTCTTCCCAGAGCCCTACTACCTCTTAACACTTTTCAATCTTCCTATTTTTCTTCCATACTATGAAGTAAGGGAATGGATCAGAGCAAGAAAGAGAAAATACTTTTAGTTTTTGGTCTTAATTTATATTGTAAGATATCTAAATGTCTGAATGAGATAAGTTAAAAGCAAGAACCTTTTCTTCTCTGAATTTATTCACCTTTCTGTGTTAATTTCATGCAGTCTTGAACACAGTCCCTTCAAAATGATGACGGCATGGGTGTCTGTGACAACTTAGATTGCCAAATGCCAGTAGATAATATTGATGAATCAGGTCTATTTAAGGCCTAGTTTTAAAGATTTAAAGTATATTCCCAGTAGGGCTTTAAAAAAGTAACAACATATACTCTTGTATCACATTTTTATAGCTATTTATTGTATGTCACACTGGCCAGTGCCCAAGACTGTGGAAGCAAACTTTCCCAGGAGCTGTCTTTCTGCCATAGCCAACAGTGGGCAGGCAAATGCTTTGTTGTGGCCCAGTTTGTCCCCTTACCATCCTCAGTGTAGAGGTAGGGCGACAGAATTCTTTCAAGAAGTTTGCCACCTACAGGAAGGAGGACGACAGTACACCTAATATCGTGCTAAATACTTCAGTGCCTGGAGCTGATGTGTGGCAATGAGGAAAGGTGCTTAGGAGGACGAGATACTTGCCCAGAGTTCAGAGGGAAGGAGTATTCAGGGTGGAGGAGAAATATTTATATTATATTACTATCTATTTAATATAGTAATATAAATAATTGTTATAACTAAATAAATACATGAATAATATATAACAATTAATATAATGTATAGAATATATATATATATATATATATATATATATACTTGCTCAGAGTTCAGCGGGAGGGACTGTTCAGGGTGGAGGAAAAATAATTATTTATATATTTACTATATATAGTAAATATATTAATATATAAATAATTACAACTAAATATATATAATGTGGTTGGTCTTGAACTTACAGAGATTGTCCTGCCCTTGCCTTCCACATGCTAGGAGCAATCTACCTGGGTGCAACAATCTGCCTGGTCAAGAGTGATGAATATTGAAAGCATGCATGAGGACACAGAAATCCGAAATAACCCGAGAGTAAATGAAACTTTCCTGTAAGCGTCTCGTTGGTTTATCAAGGCACACATTCTATATTTTCTTTTTTAAACAGAGACTAAGGAGTGCTGGAACTTGAGTTAATGGCGAGGGAACTGGAGTGTTTCCGGGCCTATTCATACCCTCACACTGGTTAGAACTCTGTGTCCGAGAGTCGTACCTTTGCAGTAGTTTCAAGGACCGGTTCCAATATGCAGAGCATTGTGGTTAAGAAACAGATCCTGAGTCGGGGGTGTGGCTCAGTGATTGCTGCTGAGACGTGTGTGAATCGCCAGCCCTGAAAAGAAGAAAGAGGAGAAGCAGGAGCGAATGGGTCCTGGAGAAAATCGCCGATGCTGGGCCGAGCCAGACCCAGTAACCAGCTGAGGCTTAGAGGCTGCTTCCCCGGTGGTCTGTGAATGCATTCGTCATTGAGACACCAGTGTGGGGAGACGGTTTGCAATGTATACACAGTTCAGGGGTGAGCCCCGACAGACCCTCTGGATTGGACCTGTTGTTTGATTTTTAAACTAACACATTTTTTGAGCGTCTTCTTGAAATTTCAAAGCTTGCTGGCTCAGCCTTTTTTGTGTCTAGAGGAGGCCATGTGACATTGTTCTGGTGAGAGACACTGAAAACCTTTTCCAGGGAGGTTTCTGGGAAACTCAAACTGACCAAAGGACAGCTAATGTTGGTGACCTTCCTATTCTCTTCCTCGAATTTGGGTGTAATTTCTGGAGACATTAACTATTCTTGCAGCCATGTCAAAACGCCCTGAGCCAAGGCCAGTAGCTGCCCTCCACTTTTGCTGAGTAATAAGAAAAAACAAAACAAAACAGAACAGAAAACACCTTTGCCAAAAGTTATGCTTAAGCCACTGCCAGTTGGACTTTTCTGTTATTTTGCAGAGAGATCATTCCTAATGTCTACGTCCTTGCACAACGGACAGGACTCTTATCTCAACATTTTCTGAAGATTAAATGGACAGAACATCTAACAATTACTTGCGTAGGCAGCTCTCAAGCTCTCTGTCCATCCTTCCTCCTGAAACAACTTAGCCATGTTTTAGAAGAAAACTGCAGCTGGATCTTGTCTGGAACGCTACACCCAAGTGCAGTATTGTCATGAGGAGAGTGTTAGTTTTGTATAAAGTGACAGAGAGTCAGGATTACGCTTTCTGGCCTGTGTGTGTCTTTCTGCATAAGACACCAGCACCTTCCCAGAGAGTGCATAACTGGGCTGAGCCTGTTCAATTTCCCTCTGGATTCACTAAACCCTCCTTGCCTTCCCAGACACTCCCTTGCCGGTTTTCTACAAGCTCACAGGGCCTGGCTTTTCCTGTCTTTGTTAATTTAGCTGCAGAGCTAGGTCCTCACAAAGTTTAAGACTGGCATCGGCAAACAGGGGTGACTGGAGCGAGCTTTGTGGATACTCTTTCCCTAACCTGTGAACCTCATCCTAGGATTGCCTATGTATCTGATATTGAATTATTTTTGGCCTTAAATAGTCTCTATAAAAATGCATGCATACCTGGGAGGCTTCTGTGGTAGTCTGAATAAAAATGGCTCCCCTGGACTCATAGAAAGTGGCACTATTAACAGGTGAGGCCACTGGAGGAGGTGTCTCATTAGGGCAGAGGGCTTTGAGGTCTCAGATGCTCAAACTAGGTTTAATGTGGCATTCACTTCTGGTGCCTTTGGATGAAGTTGTAGAACTCTCAGCTTCTTCTCTGGCACCATGTCTGTCATGTGCCAACATACTTCCCACCAGGATGACAATGGACTAAACCTCTGAACTGTAAGCCAGCCTCGATTAAATGTTTCCCTTTATAAGAGTTGTCATGTGAGGCTGGAGAGATGGCTCAGTGGTTAAGAGCTCCGACTGCTCTCTTAGAGGTCCTGAGTTCAATTCCCAGCAACCACATGGTGGCTCACAACCATTTGTAATGGTATCCGAAACCTTCTTCTGGTGTGTCTGAAGATAGCTACAGTGTACTCACTCTACAGTGTACTCACATACGTAAAATAAAAAAAATAAAAAAAAAAAGAGAGTTGTCATGGTCACGGTATCTCTTCACAGCAGTAAAACCCTAATGAAGACAGCTTCTAAGCTGAATGGCTTAGTTATGACAATGTAGTGAAATGTATTTGATAAAGAGAGGTAGTTAAAGTGGGACTGGGACCTGCCTCAATATGTGTATGTACATATATGTAGATATGTAGAAAGCATTTTTATTATATATATGCATACATCCACATATATACATATATGAGCTTGTGTGTGTATGTGATTGTGTATGTGTGCTTAGTGCACCTTGGGTGTTACTCCTTAGGTACAATCAGCAGTTCAGTTCACAGCTCGATCCACTTGCTAACACTTCACTGATACACCAGCAGTCCAGTTCAGCAGGGTCAGGTTAGCAACAGCGGTGATATGACCTAGCAGAGACAGCCAGGCCTCAGCCTCGGCTTGAGTCAGCAGGAGGGGGAGCCTGAGGGACACCAGGAGAAGTTCTCGGCTGTGCCTCTCTCAGAGAAATGAAGATCATCGAATACTCGAGATCTACAAGTGTTGCACAGCTAGCTGTACTAGCAAGCCAAGCTCTGCCTCCATCACCCTGTGGAGTCCTACTTATACACTCCAAACTTTGTGTGTCTTCCACTGGTCTTGCCTCAGCATGTGCATTCAATCAGCCTAGTCCTCAGAGTCCCAACAAATGCAGCTCAACCACGCAACGTGTCCTTTCACGTGTTTGCTTTAGCAGAACATCCTCTCTCTGGTGTCTGCTTCAGTGAAACACTCCTTCACAAGTCTGCATTGGTTTTTCACCTGTGTCCCCTTCAGGACAACACTCCTTCACATGTTTGCCCCAACACAACTGACTCTCCAAAGAGCCCTTAAATTTCCACTTTGCGTACCCTCGATAGCCAAGAAATTCTGAGCAAAAAGAGTACCGGCAAAAGTATCCCTGTGCCCGATTTCATGTCTTTTTTTTTTTTTTTTTTTTTTTTTTTTTGAGCTGGGGACAACCCAGGGCCTTACACTCGCTAGGCAAGCGCTCTACTGCTGAGCTAAATCCCCAACCCCCCGATTTCATGTCTTATTACAAAGTAATAAAGGCAGCATCTGCTGGCATGGAAACCGACATGGAGATGAGACAGAGATCCCAGCTCCTCCTGTAAGCCGCCAGAGGTGACCTGTGAAGATGGTTCTACTCCTTGACCCAGAAAAAACCCCACAAATCATATGCAAATCAAGAGGTCAAACCTTTGTGTTCACTTTAAGAATACCCAGGAAACTGCCCAGGCCATCAAGGGTATGCATATCTGCAAAGCCACCAAGTATCTGAAGGATGTCACTTTAAAGAAGCCGTGATGTCATTCCAGTGGTGTAATGGTGGTGTTGGTAGGTGTGTCCAGGCCAAAGAGTGGTGGCCAAAAAAGAGTGCTGAATTTTTGCTGCACATGCTTAAAAATGCAGAGAGTAATGCTGAACTTAAGGGTTTGGATGTAGATTCTCTGTCACTGAACACATCCAGGTGAACACGGCACCTAAGATGAGCCATGAACCTACAGAGCTCATGGCCAATTAACCCATCATGAGCTCCCCCTGCCACATCGAGATGATCTCACTGAGAAGGAACAGATTGTTCCAAAGCCAGAAGAGGAGGTTGCACAGAAGAAGAAGATATCCCAGAAGAAACTGAAGAAACAAAAACTCATGGCAAGGCAATACATTCAGCATAAATAAATGCAGATAAAGAAAAAAAAAAAAAAGACAGGGATCCCAGAAACAAGGCCATGCAATTAAGAGCTACCTGCTTTTTTTTTGATAAAGATATAAAATATACACATTAGAGAAAGAGAAAGACAGCCTTTTTCAACAAATGGTGTTTAGGAAGCTGGATGTCTACATGCAAAAAATGAAATTGTCCTCATTTTCACCCTACATAAAAACAGCTCCAATGGATCTTCAAAAACCTCAAAATCATATCTCAAAGTCTGAAATGTAGAGGTAAATGAAAATTAAAAAACTTTTGAGATTTCCATTCCATCCAATCAGAATAGCTGTTCATCAAGAAAACCAAATACCAGTACTGGCAAGGACATGAAGAGAGGAGCCCTTCTCCACTGTTGGCGAGGGTGAAGCCCATGGACGGTAGTGTGGAGGCGTCTCAGAAAGCTGAAACTAGAGCTACTGTATGCCCCAGCTATACCATTTCTGGGCATATATCCTAAGGACTCCATATCTTACTATAGACACACTCGCGCAAATTTACTGTGTTTTATTCAAAGTAACTAGGAAATAGGATCAGAGTAGATGTCCACCAGCTGCTGCGTGATAATGAAAATGTGGTTTGTATACACAATGGAATTTTATTCAGTTGGAAAGAAAAATAAAACTTGCAGGTAGATGAACAGTAAAATATTGTATATAGGGAACCCAGACCCAGAAAGACAAATGTCACATGTTCTTTTTCAATATGGATCTGAGTTTCAAACTTCATATTTATGTACCTAAAATGGAGTGTCTATAGAGGTCAGTAAACCAGAAAGTTTCCACAAGAGGGGAGAGAAAGGGGTCTCAGTGTGGGGAGGGAATAGTAGTAGAACACATGTGATTGGACAGGGAGGGGATATGGGGAGTTTCAGTAGGGATGAGGTTATGGGCGGTGAGGTAGCGGAACTACTGACATATGAAAAACCCACGGAAATCTGCTAACACTTTTAGCATGCAATTAAAAATAAATTTTAAAAGGTTTGAATGAAGACTGTAACCAAATAAGAACTTTAAGACGTTGAACAAAAAGAACGTCCCAAATCTAGCACTCCTGGGAAGCAGAGGCAGGAGGAGCCAAGGTGAAACAGACTTGATAGCATGGTACACTCTAAATCAGCAGGGGCTCACATAGAGAGGAGACCTCTCAAATCATCACCATCCTGACCAGGCTGGGACAAGACTTAGTTGGCAGAGCCCTGAAGTGGAAAGTTTCCTGCTGGGAAACTGCCACAACTGACCTGCAGCATTCGAGTAGCTGTGAACCTCGAATCTCTAAAAATCCAATCATCTGTTAAGCAAGAAGATTAACAAAGGATGTGAAATCCGGTCCACAGAGAGCTTCAATGTTTGAGTATTCTTTTCTCCCAAGTAATGGTGGATTTCTTACCCCTTTCAGCTTGCCAGAACAACTCAGAGCTAAGTTACTAATGGATCATAATCCCATTTTTATATAAAATACATGGCGATTCTTTTTAAATGTTGAAAACATTGACTTAGCTTGAGCCAGGTATATAGTTAATGTTCTAACCCAGATGGCAAGAGCTTAGCTGAATTGTCTCTGCTTATTTTCCCTAACCTGTTATTTATTTTCTTGAAGAACATTTTTCCTTGTCACCTGTATAAGCACAGGTACCCACGACTGCTGGTTTTATATTTTATTATTTTTCATTGGCATCGAGGCTTTGAACCCAGGGTCTCAGCATGTTAAACTCATGCTGTCCTAGTAAACTTTCATACCTCAGTTCTTTTTTTTTTTAAGATTTATTTATTTAATATAGCTGTCTTCAGACATACCAGAAGAAGGCATCAATCTCATTGCAGATGGTTTGGCAGAGCCACCATGTTTGGATTTGAACTCAGGACCTCTGAGGAACAGTCAGTGCTCTTAACCATCACTTAGCCATCTCTCCAGCCCCATGCCTCAGTTTTCTTTCAGCCCCAACTCTAATACTGAAAAACCTGGACTAGCAATGAATATCCTAAAAGAGCACCAGTGGAAGGGGAAGCCCTGGGTCCCTGCTAAGACTGAACCCCAGTGAACTAGACAGCTGGGGGAGGGCGGCAATGAGGGGAGGTGGGAGGGAAACCCATAAGGAAGGGGGAGGGGAGGGGATGTTTGCCCGGAAACCGGAAAGGAATAACACTAAATGTATAAGAAATATTCAAGTTAATAAAAAAAAGCCAAAAAAAAATAGAAAATAAGTAATCACAGATTAAAAAAAAAAATAAAGGCATTATACAAATAAACGCTAAAAAAAAAACAAAAAAAAAACAAACAAAAAAAAACAAACCTGGACGTTGACACCTCTCTCCCACACTTCAGAGATGTACTGATTCAAACTGTGAATGGGTAAGTGCACCTGTGTAAGCAAGCTCTGAAGCCAGAAGGACAAGAGGAGGGTGTTAGGTGTCTTCCTTTATCATGCTCCATCTTGTCCTTTCAAGTAGTCTCTTCCTGAACTCAGGGTTGGAATTTTCTTGTCTAGGCCGAAATCTGGGAAGCCTCATTGATTTTTTTGTCTCTACCTAACTTGAAACTGGGGTATTAAGAGTCTAAGATGCCTGGTTTGTTATGTGGGTGCTGGGATCTGAACTCTGGTACTTATGATTGCACAGCACTCTTAGCTACCGCTCCAAATGGCCAATTCTCCAAGACCACGTGTATTTCAAGAGACGGATTAAAGGGAAAGAGGTATACAAAGCAAGCCCTATTTTGCGAACCCATTCTGCATTTGTTCTTAAGGAGACTCTGGGAATGAAGTAGTGACAACAGTAAGATGTTTGAAGGGGCAAATAGCATCTGTTTTATGGCTTTGAGAAGCCAATTTGTAGGGCACAGGTAGGCAGAAGGTGGTGGATACTTCCGGTAAGTTAAGCTCAAGGCCTGAAGAGGATCGATCCACGTGAGCATGGGGTTGGTGGAGCCCTGAGCAGCAAGAGGGGGGGCAAAGTGCATGGCGACAGACAGGCCAGATACAAGGGTAAGGACCAGGAGCAAGGAGAGGGTACCAGCTCTGAGGGTGGCAGGATGAGGCGGAGCTAAGCCCAGGGCGGAGCCCAGGAGGGGACGAGGGTTGATTGGGATGAGCTAGGGAGGGGGCGGAGCTGAGGGGGACGAGGGCGGGACTAAGCAGGAGTGAAACACAGGGAGGGTGGCCCAGGACAGGGGCGGGGCTTGGGGGTGGGGCCAGGCAGTTCAAGTGGCAAGGCTGGTGCTCGCGCAGGTCCAGCGGATCTTGCCAGGCAGTTGCAAGACGGACTCCAGAGCTCAGGGCAGGCTCCTTTCCTTCCCGCGGCCATGTGGAGCGCTGACGTTGCTCTCCCGGCGGCGCGCAGGCGGTGGACAGTACCTGAGTACCGGAGGTGAGGGCCCCTTAACTCTGCTCCGCGGGGGCGGCTACGGTTCGCAGCAGGGGTCTCTTTGTCAGCAGAGCAAGGTGGGACAGAACTGGGACCAACGGGTGAACGCATTAGCGCTCAGGAATCCGTTTCTTGGCTGTTCAGGAGGCCTGGATTAATTCCATATTTCATCTTCTGTAATTAAATTTCCTTGACACACAGTTCTATCTATAATGAATCTCTTCCTGAGACCACTTGAGAGGCTCCCTGCCAAAAGGGATGATTAACTACTTTTATAATGGATCCCTTTTTGTTTCTCTTTAGTGACAATTGAAGAATTACATATTGGGCTATAAGTTAGTGAACGTCAGTGTGTTCATTAGTTCAGTCCAGTGACAGTGGATAGGGCAACTGAGGACTGCACTCCAAACCCAGGGAGATAGTTTTAGGACTTAGTTTCGGGAGACTCCTCTCCAGAAGCAGGGACACAGCTGCTTGCTCCTTTGGCTACAGGATTTGAAGGCGTCTGCCTAAGTTCCATCATCTAGAAAGGTCTCTTTGACAGTTGGGAAAACTGGCAGAATAAGGCTGAATGACTCGGAGGTTGTGTGCACAAAAGGAAAGGCCAGATGGATAGTGCTTCCCCCAAGTCATTCCAGCAGTTGGGTTTCCTGGCATATTTGCCCACTAGTGTAGTTTTGGGGTAATGCTTAGATTTTCTGAGGATTCTGAACAGGAAAATGTGAGATGGAACAGCTCAGTCAGTCTAGCTTTAGTTAGGTTTCTCTACTGCTCATTGAAAACAATGATCAAAAACAACTTGAGGAGGAAAGGGTTTATTTCAGTTTATAGCTTGTAGCCCAAAGTGATCCAGGGATCAGGTCAGGGGGGCTGTCTGTGTCCCTGGAGGTTACTTCATTGCTGCTCATGGCCTGCTCAGCCTGCTTGCTTGTAGCATGGTAGACACTGTGGAGGTGGCACACTCACGAGTGAGCTGGGCCCTTCCACATTAATCAGAGGTCCAGCCACATGCCACTTGCTCACCCGCCAGCCTAGTGTGTGTGTAGGGGTCATTTCCTACTTCTATATGACTCATATATCAGTTAATGACTACGGTCTTCATAGCAGGTTCACCATGCTTACACTCTTTTGAGCAGGGTTGGCTCCATTGAGTTTGCTCTGGCTTTTTCCTTGGACTTTCACATGTCTCTTGTCCAGAAATGCTCGTGAGGATAGGCTCATGGAAATTATTTTGCACAACATAAATATTATGGAATATGTCCCTTTAAAAGAGTTATCAAGTCCTTTACAGTCTTCGTTGAGGAACACGGGCGTGAGCTTCTGGATCTAAAAAAGGCGTATATAGAGGAAGGTTTTACAAATGATCCTTATCGAAACAAACTTTCCTATTGTCAGGGGTCAGGCCTGAGTTCAGTCTAAACACATGGCGAGAGCCTGAGAAGCTAAAGAGGCTGAGATGTGTAGCTCAGTGGCAGAGCCATCGCCACCAACAACGAGTAAGACCCTGGGTGCTGCCTGGGACAAACACGAAAAAATCCCAAACAAAACGCTTTTGTTCCACTTTTAATTTTGACCTGCAGGTGAGAGGCATCTGGGAGAATTTACAGTCTTTTCCCTCAGAGTGTCAAAAGATGGGGGTGCAGGGAGGCACAAGCTAGTTAGGATTTTGGACTTGCTGGGTACTCAGTAGCATGATTCAGCAGTGAACAGGTTGCCCTAGAGTTAGTGGGCATTCTGTAGCTTGAGCTTCCTGGTTTGAGTTTGATACTAACACTTTCTTACTTAAGCAGTTTGCATCTGTCCGACACTCTTTCTGCTTAATCCTGCCTGAGTGTTCTTTGATGGCTGTGTAGCTTATCTCAGAATAGGTGCATTAAAGAAACTGTTGTCTCTAGAGGACTTAAGCAAAGGAGGCAAGCGTGTCAGGGAGGAAAGACTGGATGCAGGTGACAGAGCTACAAGTGGCGAGAGGCAGAAACCCATTACTCCAACCGCCACATCAGTTTTGAGCTGTAGCTTTTAATGAGAAGAATGAATGTTGTTTCAGAGTTAAAAAGGAGGGGGTGGAGCTGGTGTGTGATGTTCTCTGCTGGCAAACTCTTAGTAAATTAATGGTTACTTTTTCTGTGGTGATAAAATACCTGATCAAAAGAATTTTTAAGAGGAGGATTTATTTTGGCCCAGGGTTCAGAGGAGGTGAGTCTGTTCCAGCCAGGATGGCGCCTTACAACCTGGTGTGGTTAGCAGAGTCGAGGTTGGAAGATACACTCCAATACTGCAGGGAAGCTGGAGAGACAGGCAGAAAGTGGGCTCTAGTCCCCCAAGGCTGGCCTTGAGCAGTGGTTTCCTCCAACAGGCTACTTCTAGAGGTTCCAT